>NW_015115851.1:48283-54743 GCF_001443285.1 Poecilia latipinna
TTTAATTTTTATCATGACATTATGGAAAATAATGAACTTTATCACAATATTCTAATTTTATGACCAGCACCTGTAGATGATATACATGCATTGTCGTGGTTTCAACGTGTATTTAAAGCAGGGTTAGCTTTAGCTGCAGTCAAATACAAAAAACATCCCGTATAAAACTCGCTTCCCTGTTGGTGACGGACTAGCTAACCGCTAAGTCAAGATGTCATACGGCTGTTAATAACAAAGTTCATGACGATCCACGTCATGAAAATGTTGCTGATTAAATTAAAGCATGTGCTAATGACAGCGTATACAGAGATCTGACAATGCTGATCTGCTCCCGTCGTTCACTTCGAAGAACGTTCCCGAACCGACCCTTCACTAATGTTTTTCCTGTCTTCTGGAACAGATAAGGGCCCTCTGCCTGGAAATCCCAATATTGTTCTTATCAGTTTAGGGAAGTTACTGTCAGAGGAAAGAGGTTGGTCAGTTTTATCAGCGTAACTCATCTGGGTTGATTTTTTTTCTCTGATGATGTTCCCTGTTTTTCCCAGAGGTTCCCAGTCCTGGGAAGCCCATAATGTGTTCAGAGTGTGGGTCGGTTCTGGACAGCGAGGGCAAAAAGCAGGTATTCACATCACATTTTAAATATTTTGCAGTAAATGACCTACAAATTAACCTTTTGCCGATAAACTCCATAAATTGGTTTTTAAGGATGTTATTTATATGTTTCTGTGCAAATTGTGACACATTTTCTTGTAAATTTGTTTAATTCTGCAATATTTTTGACTAAAATCATGTCAGTGCTGCCAAAATGCAGAAGCTAACTCCATAAATTACCTTGAACACGCCACACTGCAAAAACACAAAATCTTACCAAGTCTTTTTGGTAGTTTCAAATGCAAATATATTGATATAAGACAATAAAACTAACTTACAGGTAATTTTTCAGCCAGATATAGCAGCTTGTTGTTAGTAAATAACTTCTTAATATATAGAAGAAGTTCTACTTCCACTGGCAGATTATTTGACTAATAACATGGGAAAATATGTTATGAATAAAATAACCTGCCAGTGGAACTAGAACGGTTCCATCAATAATAAGGAGTGGTTCATCTAAAACAAGCTGCTGCATCTGTATGAAAAGTTTCTAAGACATTTGCAGCAGAATCTAGACCAAAATATTTGGTAATATTTAGTATTTTTGCAGTGTGGCCTATAAATACATGGAGACAGTATTTTTGGAATCAGATTAAATGGACCTTCCTGTTTTCCCTGCAGGTTAAAGTGTGCTACTTTTGTCAGAGTGATGATTTAACTAGACCGTCCAGATGTCCTGTAAGTGTGCAGAAGGATGATTTGTTTCTGCTGAACCCTGGACAGCAGCCGCAGTCCACCGCCGACTCGCTGCTGCTGTTCTGCATCGACACGTCCGGCTCCATGAGCATCACCTCCAAGGTGGGAAACCCGGAGCGACGCTTCGCTCTCTGCCGCTTTCAGAAATAAACAGCGTCTCTGCTTTATTTAAGGTGTCAGATCCGGGCCAGAACATCCACAGAACCAGACTCGAGGTGAGTTGTCTTCTAGTTTCCAACTAAAAAAAATCCAGAAAAGTTATAAACTGTTTTCATTGTGAATTTCTGCAGTTTGTCCAAGAAGCTGTGCTGCAGTGTGTTCGGAAGCTGAGCGACCAGCGGCCCGAGGTTCGAGTTGGACTCATCACTTTCAACTTCCAGGTACTTTTATCTTAATAGTGTGGATGGATAAATCACATATTATTACTGACAACATTTATTTTACACGGTGCCATTTGTAAATTTATAGTCAAAAATAAAATAAAAAGTTGATGTTTTTTTAGAGTTCATTTTGCAAAGTTATACGTTGAACATGTTATTCATACATTTATAAATGTGACAGCTTCAAGCTAAATATTTAGTTTAGAGCTATATAAAAATGAATTAGAAGGCTAAATATTTAGCAACAAACTATTTAATTAGCCAACTAAATATTTGGCTAATTAGTATTAGACAAATATTAATTAGATAAATATAAATGTTAACAAACTATAACAAACTATATATTTAATTAGGAAGCTGAATATTTAGCTCCCAATTATCTGTTTAGTTATCAAGCTGAATATTTATGATCTCACTTTTTAATTAGCCAGTTAAATATTTAAGAGTTAGTAAAACTAAATAATTAGCTTCAAGCTAAAACATTAGCATGGAGCTTAATATCTAGCTAGCTAAGTGTCTTTTTAGCTTGCTAAAGGCTAAATAACTCAGATTGTTGGCGTTCATTTTGTCTGTGTAACTTTAAATCGACGCCCCGTGTTATTCGTCTCCCTTCGGTCTCTTTAGGTCACTGTGTACGAATGCAACAACTTCCAGTTGCATCATCTCAGCGGCGCCGAGCTGAACGACAAGCACTTCCTGATGGGCGCTGCGGCCGGTCTGCCCGTGCCGCTTCCACTGTCACAGACTAAAGATTACTTAGAGAGACACATTTCAGGGTGAGCACCAGCTGCAGGTTCGTTTACAGCAGATGTTCATCCATGTTTATGTATTTTGGTTTTTATTGTCTCTTTAGATTATCAGCAAATGGAGAAACGGCTCTGGGTCCAGCTGCTCTGGTCGCTGTTTCAATGGCCTCCAGGCTGCCGGGGTCAAAGGTGAGGCGGGTCACTTCCTGTTTAAGTCATTTACCTGACAACTGTTTCTGTTTGCTAAATACCAGAATGATTTCCAACTTCCTTCATATTTCGACGTTAATGAATTTACCTTTCGCCGGTTCCTCACAGTTTGCTGATATTTTGGTTTAAACGGGTCGGGTTTGCAGTCTGAGCTCAGATTTAGTTTCAGCAGCTCCAAAACATGGACGCTGTGTCCTTAAGCCACTTTGGCTTTATGTTATGTTGGACAAATTTAGGAACCAATTTATGTCCAAACTTTAATTTCCTGGCTGGATTTTTGAGATTTTCGCTTAATGCTCATTTCTGATGATGTAACCTATTTTGTGAAGCGCACCAGTCCCTCCTGCAGTAAAACCGCAGACAAAAACAAAATTATTTTTTGGTCTCTAATTCAATTAACAGACGCCATAAACCAGTAAAAAACAAACTTTTTACACCAGGAAATAAAATCTAAAAGGTAAAAGTTGTTTTTTTCTCCTATTAAAAATACATAAAACAATATTGTGACTTTTTTTCTGCTTTACCTCCACAAGAATAAATTAAATAATGAATATTTTAATTAAACAAAACATTAGTATAACTTCTATCTTAATGTTTACAGCAGTTAATTTGCCCAATTATTTTTTATTTCACTGGTATTTAAAATGTTTTTAGTTCATTTCCAGCAACAAAAATAAATCAGATTTTCTGTCTAAAACTTTTGCTGTGTTCAGCTAAATGTAATGAATGAGTGCATTTCTGAGTAGAAAGGTTGTTATTGTTTATGGCATGACTTTCTATAACATAAAATAATAAAATAAAAACATTCAAAAAAGGCTAATAAGGAGAAATTATTTGTGTTTTTTACGTATAAAGCTAATCTCCATGGAATCTGATCTCAATGTCTCAAAACAGATTCATGAAAAAAATCTATTTCCAACAAATATTGTCAGATTTATCTCAGTGCTGTTTATTTTTCTCTAAGTATAAAATATTGATTTGTTATCCCTGCTGATCTTGAAGGTGATTATCTGTACAGATGGAAAAGCCAACGCAAAACTAGGGAATCTGGAAGACGAGGACGACGACGCTCGCGCTCTGCTCTCGTCCACCATCTTCTACCAGAAGCTGGGGGAGTGCGCCGCCACCCAGGGGTGGGTGACGCTGCCTGGAAACTCACAGAAATCAATATCTAATAATGATCTCTTAATACAAATCAAGACAATCATTCACTGGAGGAACATGCAACCAGGCAGGATTCAAACCCAGGACCAAATTAAACCCGTCCACCACACCTGCATCTGAAGTTGAATTTTCTAATGCACAGATTAACTTCTAGTTTAATTTGTTTTTCTTTTACAATTTCAAAAACCAAAAGTCCAAAATTAATGTACCATATTTTCCACACTATAAGGCGCACCTAAAAACCTTCAATTTCCTCAAAAGCCTTATAATCCGGTCCTTATATATGGACCAATATTGAGCCACAACAGGTCTAGCAACTACGGTAAGCAGCCACTGACTTCATTTTCGCCCGTAGAAGAAGAAGCGCGCGGTGCATGCTAGGATAGTGTCTGAACGCTGGTTTGTTAATAAAGTTTGACTGACCTATCTACCTACCAACCGTCTAGAATCAGGTCGTCTGCAGGTCATTTAGCACCACGTTCTCCACCAACATGCTGTGCTCGAACAGAGAAGGGTGACCAGCGTCCGGCCCCGGCCCAGTGGCGGAAGGCTCTCCTCGCTGACCGGAGTTGGACTGTTTTGTTGACATTCACTTTAGTGCAGCTCCATCTAGTGGATGCATAACGTAACTCCAGCCTCTACTGTAGCATCTATTCTGTGCGCCTTATAATCTGGTGCACCTTATAGTGCGGAAAATACGGTAATTATAGTGACAGTATAAAGTAAATAGGCATTTTCAGCTTTTCATCATATTAGATTGGTATGTTCCAGTTTAAAACATGCTAAGCTGTAAGGTGAGAATCATGCCAAATCTGCCTGTTATTTGTCTGAAGGCTCAATTTTACAAGTAGCTTTAAGTAAACTCCAGTCATTTACGTTTGATATGGTAGAAAAAGACATTTTGTTCCCTGGTTTCCTCAGAAACAGCCAGTAGGCATGGACCTGGTGTCTCATGGCTGGTTGGTACCAATAACACCTGCAGTAGCGTAGTTCATGTCCGCTGATGGATTATCGTTGCTCCCTCAGGGTGACCGTGTCCGTGCTGTCCATAGAAGGTACGGACTGCCGGCTGGATGAACTGGGAAGACTGGCAGATCGAACTGGAGGGAAAGTAAGAAACTGTGTGGCCTCATTGACAGTATGTTAGCTAGCCTTAGTGTTTTAGCTAATTTTATCTTATACATCGCTGTTTCCATGAAGTATGTTGTTGGATGGCTACATGCTAGTAGTGATAAACCAAATGCTAATCATAGCATTCTAGGTATAATCAGCATTTTAGCTTGTTTTTATGTACAAGCTAAACATATTGAGTGGAATAAGTCAGTGATGCTCTGCATGCTGTTGATAGCATTGTAGCTAGGTTAGCTTACATTGTGCCGTTTACATTACTGGTGCTCTACATGCTGCTGTCCGACAGCATTTTAGCTAACTATGGACTAGCTAATTCACAAATTCCAACAAATTCAGACAAACTGTCTTTTCATTGAAACTATTTAGGCTGCAGAGCCTAACTCCTGACTCATTCTGTCTGTTTGTCTCGTCTCCAGGTGGTAATAGCCAGTCCCAACCAGCTGCACTCAGAGTTTGAAGAGATCATTGAAAACAGAACCGTAGCTACACACTGTGCCGTAACGCTCCTGGTGCCCAAATCTCTGTAAGAGCTGTAATAGCCACAGAGCACACAACATGATTCATGGATCCTTGTCATCTGAAAAGATTTCAAAACCTTCAAATTGCAGTAATAATAAAGCCCACGGCACTGAGTCATGTTCTGTTTGCTGCAGGCGGCTGAAAGGAGAGAAGGAGGTGGGACACAAAGGGACCAGAGAGGTGGGGAATGTGAACACTGACACTGAGGTCACCCTGCAGTTTGGAGCTCATGAACACACAGAAGGTGAGAAAAAAAGCTTTCATTCACTTTCAGCTGCAGCTAAAGCTGAACTGCGAACGCGTAGAGGCGTGAGCTGCCAGAAGACTTCAAGATGTGGAACATTTCTGTTGTTGCCAGCAAAATAACACTTTAATTCTCACGTTGAAACCCGTGGCAACAGCACTGAGAGGCGACAGACGAGGTTTGATCATGTAAAGGAGGCAACAGCTTCCAAAGGAGAAGTAAAAAAATGGACCCTTAATGCCACTTGGCTGCAGAGGAGGTGTTTCATCTGTCCAAGACTTCTCTGAGTCTGCTGCCTGAGAACGAGGTCAAAGTTCAGGCAAAAACTGCTGAGAATCATTCAAATGTCAGATACAGTTTATGGAAAGTTTAATTTCACTGGTTACTGAGTTACCTGCCTGACGACACGAAGGTATGGAGGGCTAAAGAGGACTTAAATAAATAAATACATCATGAATTAAATGTACCATGAAAGAAATAAATAAGTTAAATGTTTGAAATAATTCATTTAGAAAACAATTTAGTAAATATTTCATTAAACTATTAAAATGCAAATTAGTTAAATGTTTATTTCATTATTTCATGGTTTCTGTTCCTGCAGCATCACAACGAAATAATTTTATCTGTGGGGTGGAGCTAGCATAGAGGCGGGGCTGTGGGCGGGGCTAGTAGAGAGGTGGAGCTGTGGGCGGTGCTAGTAGAGGGGCGGGTCTATTATA
>NW_015115852.1:0-10067 GCF_001443285.1 Poecilia latipinna
GTTTTACCGATCTGCGGTGCTGCCTGCTTCAATGTCACCAGGCGGACTGCGGCACGCGTCAGCCAGCATCAGCGGCCCGCACAGCTACAAGAAAATGAAGTTTGAGGCTGGAGTTCATCGAGTTCAGAGGGTTCCCAAGACCGAAAAACAGGGAAGGATGCACACCAGCACCATGACTGTGGCTGTGCTGCCCCAACCTACCGAGGTACGGCTCAGCAACGTGAACACAGTCGTTACAGACACATCTGAATAGAAATCAGTGCACAAAACGAGTATGCTGTGTAGTGAATATGATGCATGTCAGTGGGAATGTCGAAATGACGTTTCTGTTATCGAAAAATAACAGAGAGATGTTTGGATTTGGTCCATTGTTTTGAATGTCATCATATCATGTTGACATTAGGTGATTGGGGCCACTGAGGAAAAAAATAGAATTCTGACTTTCTTTCTGGATTCTTCTGTGATCAAAAGTCAGAATTCTGAGAAAATTATTTTTTTTCAGTGGCCCTAATTCTTTTCCCAAGTTTCTGTTATCAGAAGTCTGTGTAGTTTCTGCAAGATTTCTAGTTTTGTTGTTGATTTTCCTCTGTTTATTTTCTTTTTAGATTTCTTTCACCATAAACCCAAAGGATTTGAGGATAGAGACAAAAAGAGCGAGTGGAGCTGGCGGTCAACATGTCAACACAACAGACAGTGCAGTCAGAATAGTCCATCTTCCAACAGGTAAAACGCGTTACCGAAAATCAAACATAATGCTTTTTTAGTTTGTCACTCTGAGGAACTTAACTTCCATAGCTGCTTTTACGTATCCCCCACTGGAATTTACAGTCATTTTGATTCTTAAGAGAAATTAAGAAAGGCATGCAACATTTTTTTTTTAACCAAGCCTTGAATGAAGATGATCTTAAATATTGGTTTGTGTCTGTCAGGTTTGGTTGCAGAGTGCCAACAGGAACGCTCCCAGCTGAAGAACCGGGAGAAAGCCATGAAGGCTCTGACTGCAAAACTGTACAACATGAAGCTGGAGGAAGAGACCAGCAAGCGCTACAACCAACGCAAAATCCAAGTGAGATTCTGTTTGTTTAAAAATAGTCTGATTTAACTAATGACAGATTTAAAATGTTTGGTTTTTCTACCTTTTTTGTAGCAAAAAAAAAAAAAAAAAAGGTCAAATACAATGACTTTTTGATGACGGTACGAACAACTATTCATGTGACATGTTTAAGATGTATGCAAAATGACCAAACACGCCAGGTCAACCTCCTGTTTCTTTTTCAGGTCGGCACCAAAGGCAGATCAGAAAAGATCCGGACCTACAACTACGCCCAGGACCGCGTGACAGACCACCGCATCAGCATGACGGTGCACGACGTCAGGGGCTTCCTGTTGGGGGAGGACCTGTTGAACGAGATGAACTCCTCGCTGCAGGAATTCTCCGATCAGGAGATGCTCATGGAGCTGCTAGAAGAGGGCAGTCAGGAGGAATCATGAGTATGGCCACAGATGGAGAGGAAACGTCTTAATGCAACACTGGGATACTGATCACTTGTACTCCACCTTGAATTCTCATTAATATTTGCCACTGTGCATTGAACTGAAGTTGAAGTAGCTTCTTCAAATTGAGACTGTAGACCTTGACTACATGGATTTGTATAAGTAAAAAGTTATAATTTTTTAAGGCTTGTCATGATTTTACTTTCAAGTTTTTCAAATTGCAAGTGAAAGTGGTAGCTGTTGTTTTGACTTCATAAATGTGAAATACTGAGTGATGGATGAAACTCATTTTCTTGACAGAATAAATGTAACATCATTTGATAAAAGGTCCCTTTATGAGGTGTAGCTCAACCTATTGCTCTTTTTAGCCATCAACAAGCTAGGGGGCATATCTGAGTGGATATTTGACCACTACTCAGCAAATCTGTTAGCGTTATTAATGAGGCCGGCTTTTTGAATGCTACACACATTTTCAACATAATTCAATTCCTTTTCAATTGAGCTTATTTATATAGTGCTGCCAACACAAGTCACCTCAAGGCACTGCACAAAGAAAAATCAATTAAACCCAGTCATACAGGCAGACTAAAAGTCAATTACATACATTCTAAATTGATCCTAATTGAAACTGAGCCGTGTAGTTTCAAAGGCTCGATGTTAATTTGCTTATTCTGATCTAGAAACTGTTTTGATGTGTGTTTAAGATAATTGCGCTAATGGAAACCTCAAACTTTCCTTGCTTCGTCCAATCTTATGGAATGAACTACATTACCCACAATGCCTGTCGCGATAAGGTTGAACAATCGAACGCAGAAACAGCCAAATGCTCTCACAACGGTCGCGTCCACTGCTACCGTTAGCGGCGGTAGCAGTGGGTTTTTTTCTTTCTTTCACAGTAAATTGCGTTTTTAAATCTTAGAAGTATGTTGTTTATTAGAATAGCTGGTCTTGGAAGATGAAACAAATTTTTTTTCGCTTTTAATGGAGAACAAATATCCCTCCATACAACGTCGGTAGCCGAGCGGGTTTAGCAGTTGGTTCATTTTGATACCGAAGAGGCTCATCTGTCCGCCGCTGCTGCTGCTCCCCCCTCAGCGGGGATTTGGACAAAGCCAGTCAGATGTTGGACGATAGGATAAATATCCGGAACTCTTCGCGTTTTTAGACCGGGTTTTGAAATTGACTTTTCAAACTGAGGACCACTTGTAAAAGTGACGGCGGCGAGACAGTTTAGGAGGGCGAGAGTTTGGATCTCGCACTGTGGGAAGGGGGAGGAAAAAGCCGCGGGGAAGAAGGGGCGAAGGGGGCCGAGATCCTGATGCCAGTGATGGCAAACGAGCCGATCATCCTGAACGTTTATGATATGGTAAGAAAAAAAAAAGGAAAATGAAACCATGTATCCTTTCTTTGCTTCTTTTTGTTTCGTTCGAGAAACGGAGCTTGCAATAGGAACTGAAAAGCTTTTTTTTTTCTTCATGAGAGTAAAGTAAAATACTTTTGCACATGTGCAAACATTTTAAGGTTTTCATCCCAAAAGTTCTTCGGTACCCATATTGTTAGATCAATAATACAATTCAGCTATCGAAATGTATTTGTAGAAGTAGTGAACAGGAGCGGCACCAGATTTGTTTTATTAGGGTGTCCACTTGGAGGAGAGCAGGTGGGTGGGACACACCTTAAAGAAGTTTTATTGTTTTCTTTGCAGAACTTTGAAATTGGGATACAATTTCAAACTGTGATTTAGTTCACACCATGTAAAAAAAAAAAGTTCTCTTATTGTAGGACACATTGTGTTCCCTGCCAAGCTGTTGTGCTGACAGCACTTTGTGGTTTCTTCGTATGAAAAAACATATGCAAGTTCATTAAGACGACCACATAAAGCTAGCTATAGAAAGTGAATTACTCTCTTATGCATTTACAAAATAAAATCCTCTGCTGTGCTTATGCACTTTGTAGAGTCATACATTGCATGACTGTACTGGCCCTTTGCAGTGCTAGTTAATGGGATGTCATACACAGGAATCAGTCAGATGGAAAACTTTAATAAGGAAAAAAACATGAATCTATGTTCCGAATAGAATCATGATCCTTGTCAACATTTGCGTTAGCACTCACATTAGCATCCATTAAGGTTTATAGATTGTCAGTCATATTTTGGCTCCACCACATCGGGTTGAACCCGTTGCAGCTAAAATGGTCCTTCTGTCTGTCATTATGTTCTACTCCATCAGAGCGATTCCTCAGAGAGAAAGCCTGCCAGACCTGATAAAAATCAATCCATGTTGGATTTATTATCATCAAAAAATTATATATTTTTAATATTCTATTTTAAATTCACATTTTTCATCATGCTTTTATTATAAAATCACATCTATAGTTCATATCTTAAAGCACCTATCAAAAACCATGGAGATGGGAGCTAAACAGGCTAAAAATATATATATTTTAAATGTATAGATAGCTTAAGTTTACTTGCACAGCATTGTATAGCCTACTCTTCTGATTTTATTTTTTGCTTAATATAATTTTGTTGTTCGGAGAGAAGTTTTACCCCTAAGCTTCGTTGCCGTGTTAAGTCGGTGTTACCAAATCATAGCTGAGTTTTCAAATTAGACCTGCAGAATCACTATGAGGAAGATGATTTCAAACTGATACGTTTGTTTTCTCTCTCCAGAATTTTCATATCAGGAAGGAGGAAAAATGTTCTACAGTTTATTTTTATTTCTTTTTTTCCCCGCTGAAATAAAATTGGCTTCGTTTTATAGCCATTCTTAAAAGGAAGTCCCTTTTTTATTTTTATGTGACATATGAAGTGTATTGTATATTAAGTACATTTACAACTTGTTGATGTTTTTGGTGCAAAGTGAGACCGCGGATGAATTTGAGTAACAATGCTTTCACCACGTAGGGCCGAGTCAGTGATTAGGTGTTTTGCTAGTTGATCTGTTGATGAGTCATTGATTACTGTGGATATTCCCTGAAGCGACTTGATTACACCTAAAATAGTCATTGACAGACTATAAAACCATGAGCGGCACTTTAGGAAAAAGTGTGACGACCGTAAAAACCGCAGCTTCCTAAACATTTTCTCCAGACATTTGTTCCCCACCAAACGTCCTGTTATTTTCTCCCTCTGTCTTTAACAGAATCAATATTCTGTTGAAGAACAATGAACTTGTTTTGAGTAGGTTACGGAGTTTACGATGGCAGTAAAGTAGAGATGAAAAGTTTCGAGAGCTTGTAGAAATCTGTCCCCTTTATCACATTGTTGAAACTTTTACCAGTTTGTTTCTTCCTTCTCCCTGCCTTTCTCCTTCTCCATCTTGTCCTTGTCATCTCTTCTCTATCCCAGCTCATCTACTTCTTTCATCTTTCTGCCTTCTCTCCTCCCCCACTCTCCACCTCTTTCACTTCCTTTGGTGTTTTATTTGACTTGCCGGCCGCAGTCGTTTCTTCTCGATAAATTCTGAAAGGCTCTTATCTCTTCGTCAGTTTTACTACCGGCTGGCTGCAGAGAAGCCGACATAGTTTTGCATGCAACACATTCCCCCTGACAGAAGCAGCTCTGTCTCTTTCTACAAGACGATTTGAAGTGCAGCTTTCTGCCGGTCTTTTGGGTTATGCCTCTACCTGCTTTGCACATATAAGAGGCAGACTTTTTTTCCACCTATTTTTTGTAGAATAATGCAAACTTAGTCCGGTTGAATGGCTGGCGTCTTTGAACATAAATTGTCAACTTCGTTAGATTTAAGTCTGGGTTTTGACTTGGCCATTCTAAAGCATGAATCCTAACCCCTGGTGTCTTTGAGTCCTGGTTGGGTGAAGCTTAAATGCAGCGTGACTGACAACCCTAGACTTGAGATGAGGGCATCTCCACCTTGTGAGCATTCTCGCATTTTCTCATGTTCCATCCACAAACGTCCGCGTCGTTACGATATTTTCTGATTTCAGTCCATTTTTGTACAGCAGTTGTGAAGGAGAAGGAAATGATGCATAGCTCTTTGTACAAGGTTCAGGCTGAGAAGTGTGACTCCCGTTTGTATTCTGCCCTGTCTGAGTCAGTATTTTGTGGAACCACAAGAATTGCATCATTTGTGTTACTTCTCTACCAGCTTTGCGTAGACTGAAAACTTTTAAGTATTTAAGCTCAGTCACACTGGATGAAGAGTGTTTTTTGGTACATTAATAATTACTGACTTATGTTTTTGTTTTTCGCCCCACGTAGCTTGCAAAAAGTTCAGTTTTGTGCTGATTTGACCAGACCTCTTTCTACATGTTCTTTTCGTAACTTGTGTTAAACTTCAAGCTGCGAGCTTCTTGAGAATCTATTCTCAAGTTTTTACCAGCTACCTGAAAAGCTTAGAAATACTTACTAAAGACCTCTCCTCGTTAAACTCTAGATAGGTTTGAAAATAAGCTGTGTTCTCTCAGAAGAACATGATTGCACATATAGTTGTCAGTTTTGTATCTTGGCTTCTCACATTGTGTCATTCCAGCACACATTGTGGCTATCTTTAAGTATGAAAATGCATGTTAAAATAAGTTTAGGGCTTCTTTTGTCTTGTGGTCTAATTTTTATATTGTATTCAACATAGCAAAACGAGACATTTCCCTCTGGAGTGATTATGGCTTTGGACCTCTCCAGATCGGTTATGGTCGGTACTGGATGACTGATTTGCATGTTGGCTTGTTAGGTCATTTTCGGACTGACTCCGTTTGTAGACTGACTCATTGTTTGCAGGGTTGCACAAACCTGTTTCAGCTTCTTTGTACTGGTCAGATTTAAATATATTTTATTGTTACTTGGAAGACTTTTTCTTCCCCCCCACATTGTAGTCCAAGCTTGATCAAGAAATGGGGAAACGTAATGATAATGCCAAGAGAGAACAAAACTGAGAATTAGTCACAGAAACATGAGCTTTTTGTTTCATAACGATACTCAGTTATTTACTACAAAACATATTTAATGCATTCTGTAATCAGTAGTATTTGTCTCCTGCAGTAAAATTGTCCAATGTTTGTATATGTCAGACCATGTAGTTCTCTCCAAATGCTTGCGAACTGTGAGACTGACCTAGGTTTTTATACCAATGGGTCTGTTTCTACACTGCTACACTCGCATTAATCTTGATGGTAAACAGTGGAGGTGGGTAATTGAATAACCGCACCGCTACTCCCCAAGAATAGCTTCAGCTGAAGTTGTACAGGAAGTTCATCATTCATACGGGACTGTAACGACCCAGTTTTAGTTTGAGCGTTTGTAGCTGCTGAATCCGTGGGTCGCACAGCTGGTGCTTCAAAATCAGTCCAAAAAATATATATATTTTTGAATATCCTAATGAACACAATAGTCACAAAGTATTGGATTTACCAATGTAGCAATGATAAATTCCCACCCTGTTGTAGAGATGTACCGGTCGGGTTGTACCTGGCTGAAATTTAGCGAATTCTGCCAATTCAAGCTTTGGCCAATTTGGATTTTCCATATTTTTGTTGTTCCAAAAATATGAAACGGATACGAGAATAAGCTGCAGTTTCTTTTGCTGCGGTTGTTGTTTCAAATCCAACAGCAGATTTATTAATTCATTACAAAATGATTCCTCTTTAGCTATATGTCCCAAGCCTCTCTTATCAACTCAAAATAAACATGTCAGATTGTTGGAGTTCTTAGTTTAAGTCTAATAAACAAAATTAGTTTTCTAACTCACTGTAGTTTTCTATCATATTTTCAAGTGTTGACCGGCTGATTACAGAATAGAGCCAATGAAGAGACAATTTGGACCGATTCCACTGTCTGTCTGGTTGATCAGTTTATTTATCTCCAAGCACTGCTAGGACATTTGACATTTTGCCAATATCCTTCTTGTCTGTACCTAAAAAGCCTGATGAAAAGTTATCTTTCCATTTGAGGATCAATATCCTCACGTGATTTTCAGGAATGTATGTGCAGACACAAGCGCAGGCCCCGTCCACTCTCTCTCCTTCTTCCACATCCAGGCCTCCCCCCCCACTCCAACTATCCTGCTCCTGCTACTAAGTGGATTTTCTGGCCAGCTCTGAGTGCTTTAGTACAGCACTCTAATGAGAGAGCATTATCTTTACACCACCTGTCTGCCTGCCAGACTGTCAGACAGACCAGTAGTATATCTAACACGTTTTCTCACTGTTCGGTCAATGACAAGACATGATAGGAGATTGGGTTTAGGTGTGTAATGTAGCTGAGGAGGTCGTGTTTCTTGTGTTGGCCGCAGATCCTTTACTGCATGAGGTAAAGTGTGTCGTGACCAAGATTCCTCGTCTTCTGTGCCGTCTGATCGATGAGGTAAAGTGAAAGTCTGGTGATGCAGCAAAAACAGTTGGAGCACTTTTTAATGAGACAAACCTTGATCACTGCAGAAGTAGAGTAGAAAGAAAATTGCTGTGCTACTACAGTAGATTGGAAGCGATAAACTATACTGTGTCTTTTCTTTTACTGTCCCTATCCTGTATTATGGGCATGGCATTCAACCTTATTTTAATGGGGTTCATGGTTCAAAAAAGATCATAGATATGCATTTCCAACAAGTGACAAATGCACCCAAAGTTGTTCCAGTAAGGTCTCTGGATTCCACCTGAAAGTAAGGCTTCTACACAGAGCCACTCTTCAGTTAAACTGTAACATTTTTGTTAGGATCCAGCTGCTCATGTACACAACACCAGTGACCGGAATGTCTTACACCAGTATTTTTTTTAAAGCAAGTGTAACACTCCCACGATGTGAAGTACTCTGCAAGTGTGAAGGCGCGCATGTGCAGAACGGATAACATAAAAAAAAACAAAAAAAAAACAATGGCGGATAGCATTGTGCTGTTTTGTGATGCTTAACCTGTTCAGTTTAGCACAATTTTAGATAAGGAATATACGTGTTACATGAGCACTTCGTTCATTGGCATTACTGTTTACAATGAGGGGAAAAGTTGAGGGTCAAAAGCGCATTCGTGTTGCATGACATGCTAGAATGAAAGCGTCATCTAGTGGCCTGCCATGTCAGCTACATCTGATTCTGGGTCCGTTAGTGGTGCTGTCTAAACGGCTTTTTCCCAATCAACATCCGAAAATACCGGTATTTTCCAGGCAGAGGTCTCATGTAAACTTAGCTTAATTTTGTCCGTTTGTTTTCATCAAAATCACTACGTACAGTAGATGACATGATAGAGAAGATTTTTGGTATGTTGTGGAGTTTATTTGAGACAAAGTAATTGGAAAATATTACCGATATGTATTAAAAATGAGATGATATTCGTTCACTTATTAATGGATGGAGAAAATGCATTCAGAAGGAAAATGCAAAGATCCCTCTCCCCGGTGGTCCCCAGTGATAGTCTCCACCTCGTTCTGCGGAGTCTCCACCTCCTTCTGCGGAGACCAAGGCATTGCCAACTCGGATATCTACAGCTCTTCCGATGACTTTGAGTTTGCCTCTGTGGACCTGGATGGAGCTTCTCAGTCCATCTTTAATAGCGATTCCCATCTTCCAGTTGAAGAAGCTTGTTTTAGCTGCTTGTATCTGGGATCTTGCATTTTCAGTTTTGATGGATATCGCATGATCACAAGTGAGGATTGGAATGTCGACTGACCGGTAAATCGTGAGTTTCACATTTTGAGCTGTTTCTTCACTATGACCAATCAGAGCAAAGTTTTCACCTTGCTCCATCCCATAATCTGAATAAAACTGCAAGACACTTTAACTCCGCTGTTTGATTTAGAGACAGACTCTGATCTGGAAGAGCAATCCACTATTGTTTGGTTGAGAACCATGGCTTTTTAGGGTATGTTCACACCTGATAGTACGGTATACTTGGTTGGTTGCAATTTTGGTCTCAAAATTGCAACATTTGTTATATTTCCAGTTGGTGCAGTTCACTTTCACACTACACTGTGTCAAACAAACCAAACCCTTTGAGCAACTTGTTCTCTCACCTTTGGTGGCGCTGCACCAAGAAACACTGAAGTGTACGACATGAGTCGCTAAGTGTCTCCAAACAAGTGTCTCTCCAGTCTTCTTGACATTCACAAATGCATCAAACCACACCAGATTTCACTTCTACCGAACCGAGGCGTAGATTTGTAGGCTGACCAGAGTTTGCTTTTTTGGACCGCATCAGAATTTGATTGCACAGTCACACCTACCCAAACAAATTGGACTTTCTAGGCAAATGAACTAGAATTTGATGAAAGCAGACTCAATGGGGCTGGTGTTAATGAGCTCTAAATGAAGCAGAGATGCAATGTAGGTCACTTTTACACGGTGTCAAGTGTAAGGAAATGTATGTTTCTACACATTTCTTCAGTATTTCATACTCATACTGCAGTAATGACCAATAACTGATATTCAGCATATATATATCAGAGTTTCCCCCAGAAAACTTGCTAAACCCGGTGGTCCACCGTGTTTTTGTGTTAAAAGATGTGAAGGTGCCAGGAAATGTAAAAGTATTACTGTGTAATTATATGTTACGGGAAAAGATCTATTTAAACCTACCACTAGTCTAAAAACAACAAATTTGCACTTCTGTTTAATCCAAATTAACTCA
>NW_015115852.1:14303-25872 GCF_001443285.1 Poecilia latipinna
GCCAGGCTTATAATACACTGGGGGAAACCCTGTGTATATCTACTTAACTTTTAAAGGCAGAATTGTATTATTGGGATTGAGGCATATTATTGTAAATGATTTGAGCCAAATATGAAGAAAATACCAAAATGTTTTTCAGCTTTAGACGAGTAGCGATGAAGAAATCTGTTTCATCAAATCTGTTTCTGTCAAAAAGCCTGAGCAATACATGTCCAACAGCAGTTTACCATTTCATCTAAACAATTTTAAGACCAGTTGGAGTCAATTTCCTTGTCCTCTGAAACATTAAGGTAGAGAACATAGCTTTGTATGTGATTTGAACAAAAAATTACACTAACTTTTTGGACCAAAAGCAGACTTACTTAATTAGTCATCAAGCTAAAACAAACTCAACCGTGAGCACCTGTGGTCGGTTGTTTACTTCCTTCCTTCCGGTCTCTCATTTAGTCCGTCTTCGTCAACAGGTTCAGAGCAGTGGCGTACATTGTTTGAAAAATAACGCATTAAACCAAAAAAATACAGCAAACATCCATTTATTCGTATTTCCCCGTTTATCTCTGCCTAAGAAATGTCTTAACACTTAGTTTCCAATTACTTGCAATAACTTTCTTTGAAATATCCCCAGACACTCATCGACTCATTTACTCACACTAGAACACAGCAGCTTTCAAGGTTTTATAAGTCTTCACAAGAGGCTTTCGTAGAATGCAGTACACGGTTCTTCTTCTTGTTGTTTTTTCACAAATCAAGTTTCTAAAAGGCAGATCAGTGCCAGTGCTTTTCCGTAGTGCGACAATAAGCTTGATAAAGGCTGTTTTTATCTTTGGGTTACTTAAATTACAAACAAAATCCTGCAACTTATGCTAAAAACCACTTGTGTACGCTGATTATTAAAATGCTGTGTGGTGCCAAAACACTATTGGTGGTAGAAATGACAAACTGAGGCATTGTTCTCTTTTGGTTTTTGGACTACTTAAAATTTTCAGCTGGTTTAACGTACCAGATCTAATACATGGAAGTTTATTGCTTAAAATGGTATATTGGCAACAAAAAAAACAAAAAAACTGGTGTACTAATGTGTAGCAGAGCATGTGACCACACATTATTATGCTAGAATAATAATATTTGGTTTGCATTGCACTGTGGTTGATTGTCTCTTCAGCTGCCGTTTGTGGTAGAATTGCATTGCAGATTTTATCAGAAGGTGCACAGTAATTTTCATTTTATTATTTTGTGTCAGTGATAAAAACACATGGGTTTGGTTTAGGAAATAAATGTGCATTGCATGGGTACAGAATATATTGCAAGTGTGGCATTCTTCCAGTAACGACATGCACAAATTAACTTGGCACATCAGTTAGCTGTAGTGTTTTAAGCTTCCAGTGTTTATTTCATTGACACACGTCTACAAAAATTATGTTATCATCCCCCCTACCCCCGACTTTCATGTTAAAAAGTGTGATCTTTAATTTAAGGTGTAGCTTTACTTCTGTTAGACACAAGTCATGTAAAGCAGAGCTAGGGATCTTCCGATATTGACTACTTTTTTTTTTGGGCCGTACTTGATTTTGGCGATGTTGTGCAGATGTTTGCTTCACCCAGTTGCCGACCAGTCCGTGATTCCATTGTACCAATGTGATCTGAATTCATCATTTGTTACATTTTCAGCTGCTGTGGTTCGCTTCCACACTACACTGTGTCCAACAAACCAAACCCTTTGAAAAACCTGCTCACCCCCTTTGTCTGTGATGATGCTACACCAAGAACCATTGAAGGAAATGACACAAAAACTGACGAAAACATGAGCCCAACTACCTTCCTCACCAATACGTAAAAAAAATGGGTTGTTGTGGTTGTATTTACCCAGGATGCTCAACTCAACAGTCTGCTTCCTCCTTTTGGATCGGTCTCTGGTTCACTTGGCATTTCCATATACATTCGATCTGCAGCAGAGTTCACTTCAACCAGAACAAGACACATTCACACCCCCCACAAACAAACCATAAGCTACACTTACCATGCAGCATTAACTACAGACTTTGACTTAATCTTTTCACCTCCCTTTGCCTGCAGTACTGGATCAATGAGTTCACCAGCTCTCTGGGCATCGGAGTCTTTCACTCAGGGATCGAGATCTATGGAAGAGGTAAGGTTGTTTCAAGGACGATGCTCCTGAAGATCAGGATGTATGATGATGCATGTCGATTTTTCTTGTCAGACATGTCTAGAAACATATTTTTCTCCTGTGCTTAGAGTTTGCCTATGGTGGACACCCATACCCGTTCTCAGGGATCTTTGAGATCACTCCGAGCGATGCCACTGAACTCGGCGAAACGTTTAAGTTCAAGTAAGTATGATTTTCTTTTTTTTTTTGGAGGTTTTTCAGAGATACATTATGTGCCTGTTGGATGTCTTCAGTTTATGAAAGTCAACAATTGTTATACAAATGGGAAAGTCTGACCAAGTCATTGTTTCCTGAGTAAAGAGTGTCAGGTCAACTTTGGACTGACAACAAAATAATCCACCATAGATGATATGGACAGATCAAAAGACTAACCACAAAATATTAAATATTTGCATACTTAAATGTTATATTAAAACAAAAAAGATTGACTAATTGAATTGAGCAGAACTGTTATTCTTTAGCTATAACAGCAAAGGGTTGTATTTTGGATGATCTCCTCTGCAGTTGATTGAAACAGCAGAGGATCAGTCGGTTCAGTATGTTGGAAGAGCCTCTGTTTATCCAGAGCTGCTGTGTGTTACTTCTGCTCTAGTTGATCTGCCCTGTGGCTTTAGAGTCTCGTCCCCAACAAACAAAACCCCCCCCCACACACACTTCCATGGTGTCCTTTTATAGACCAGTAGGCTGTAACTATGGATCATCTGGAGCAAATGGTGGACTAAAACTGGCTGATTCTTGAACAAAAATACAATAAAATTCAGATGTTAAATCGAAATGTTTCACAAAATATTGACGAATATTTTTAAGTGAGCTGCTCTCCAGTTGGTTATTTGAGCTCATACTCGCTGCGTGCGTGCGTGTGTGTGTGTAGGGAAGCCATCGTCCTGGGCAGCACAGACTTCACGGAGGAAGACGTGGAGCGGATCGTGGAGGAGATGGGGAAGGAGTACAAGGGGAATGCCTACCACCTCATGCACAAGAACTGCAACCACTTTTCCTCAGCACTTTCAGAGGTGGAGTACATAAAAAAGAAGAAAAAAATAAACATAAGCTTGCACAACTGTCTATATTATGGCGGTGTGTTGACTCCCTTTCACTGGGAACAGCCTAAAACTAATATTTCGTCGAACTCATGGTGATACATCATGTCATGGTGACTTTCAGTGGATAAATAACTAGATGCTGTTACATTAAAAGATTTGTGTGTGTGTGTGTGTGTGTGTGGTTGCATGCGTGCGTCTTCAATCAGCTTATGCTGGAGTGACTAATGAGCAGGGAGTCTTACAGTTAGCAACTACCGCTCAGATGGGGATTAGGACACTGATACAAGCCTGGACATGCAGGGCCAGCTGGCAAACACACACACACACACCCAAACAGCACATATGTGCTGCAAATACCACACAGAGAAATCCTCTCTAAGGAAATGACAGATTAGGGTTCAAACATTCACACAGAGACGCAAAACAGAATACCAGTATGGTTAAAATGTTTAACAAAACAAGGGAGGTGAAGCGTTTCCCTCAGGATGAAACTCTTACACGGAGAAAGATGATCAGATCAAACGTTATAATTGTTAGAGATTTTTCGGTATTATCATTTTGTTATTACTTTAGTTCACATTCAGTCTATAGCTGTTTAAAGTGTTCTCTTCCTTAGGTGTGTATGAACTGACCTGGAGGTCAGGACTGTCTGTTTCATCTTCATGTGAAACAGTTAACTCTGTGTTTCCCAGACCTTAAATTCTTATCAACCAGAATACCTCCTAACTGCCTGTCTGTAGTCATATTTTGTCTTGTTAACAGTTTGACCGAGATTTGAACCGGGCTCAGACCATAGATCAGATATCACGCCTGGAATTGGGTTGCTAGCTATTTGGGTTAGAAGTTTTACGACCTCTGTTGTTTTTCTTGACTGCCCCCTTGACTGTTTTCTTTGACAATAAAACAGGGGCTCACGCGGAAGGAGAGCAGAACGCTCTGTGAACGGCTTGGAGGAGCTTCTACCAGAGACTTCTCCTTTTGCAAAAGCTTGGCCATAAAAATTCATATACGTTGTCTGTGGTTCTTTTATATAGGATCGAGAAAAAGTACCTATCAATAATCACTTCTCCACAGATAATATTTGTCTCTCTTCACAAACAATAGACAAATGTTTCTAGAAAGAGTAGTCTTTCTATACAGATCTATATCATCTGGATACATTTGGATTTGGTAGATAATTTGTGGAAGATAAATCCAGGTCATAAAACACGTCTTGGCGTTTTCAGTTTGAGGTGGAAGCTTTTTCACTTAGCTGCAGGCATTTATATTTGCTCACACTTTCTTTCTGTCTCGCCTCCTATTTCCGTATTATATCTTAGCAGACATCTGCTCAGATCAAGACAGAACAAGCTCACCGGCGTGATGAAACAGTTTTATCTGATGTCGCAAAGCAAGCGAGGTTGGTAGAATTAGACAGGGTACAAACTGTGTCCATTGGTAAGTCGTTATGTTGAGAAAATGGGGAAACAAACACTTTACTGTTAAAATAGAGAGTAAAATACACAGCGACAGTCTTCAGTGTTCAAAAAGTCCCCTCCTTTTTTGTTTTTCTTCATTTCCCATTTAACACTAATCGGTCTCGGCGTCAGCTGTTAAAAGGTCATCATATTTGCCACGAGCATGTGTGTGTGTGTGTGTGT
This sequence comes from Poecilia latipinna, assembly GCF_001443285.1. Classification (NCBI taxonomy): domain Eukaryota; kingdom Metazoa; phylum Chordata; class Actinopteri; order Cyprinodontiformes; family Poeciliidae; genus Poecilia; species Poecilia latipinna. The sequence continues at coordinate 19,172 of NW_015115852.1, forward strand.
GTGTGTGTGTGTGTGTGTGTGAATCGAGATATTTATGGATTAGCTGCTGCTTTCTGACAGCGTTAGGAAGACAAAATAGAGTGGAAACCTTTATAGGTGTGACATCATGTGGATTGTTATATGGAGGGTGGTGTGGATTCTTTTCATGTCAAAACATGTGATGAGGCAATTAACCTTCATCTTGCTCCACCTAAATATATTTCAATTTAAATTGGCAAAGTAATAAAAAAATTGTTTAACCGGGAAAACACTGATATCCTTGTCCACATGTTGCCAGGTCTTTATAACATTGTTAAAATAAAGTTTGTATATTGATTTATCAAATTTTTGGTTTTGAAAAGTTAATGTTTGGAAAATCAGGATTTTTTTTTTTCATTTTTCACCTGTGCACTCTGCAGGTTTCCATAGTTCAGAGTGATGTCATCAGGCCCGTGGCGGCCATCTTGTTTGACAAGCGTGTTTTACCGCTTCTATTTATGTGGACTTTAAATTCAGGTCAACTCTATGATGAAATATTAGGGTCTGGCTACATTTTTTTGTTGTTTTTTAATTACAAGAATACAGTCATCATATTAGGAAAATTAAGTACTAGGTTTAAACAAACTACTAACAGGACAAATAAAAAAATGAATCATTCAGACTATTTTTCTTATTAAACAACTTATTTCTCGTGATGTTGAGACTTTCATCTGTTTTTTTTCTCTAACATTATGACTATGTTCTCATAATTAAAAAAAAAATTGTATTCTGGCCCTAATACTCTGTTGCAGAACTCGGAGAAGGAAGGATTGCATTAGAAGCCATTTAAAAAAAATGTTTTCTGTATTTTGTTCTTTCTTTTCTTATTTAAAAGAAAGCGAGAAAAAAAATCAATTAAAATTAGATATGGTATGAAAAAACTTTTTATCAGTATTAAGTAGGACTCAGCAAAAAAAAAAAAAAAAAAATAGTAATATTGCAAGTCTGTTTCAGAACCGCACAGCATTCTGGGGAATGTAGGCAGAGGAAAGTCTTCAGCTCCTCAACCTCTCACGGCGAGCTAAGCGAGGTTTTTTGTATTTGTTTTGAACCATTACCTAAACTTTTCTTCTTCTGTTCTTTTAATGTTTCTTCGTAGATCCTGTGTGGCAGAGAGATCCCTCGTTGGGTCAACCGCCTGGCCTACTTCAGCTCCTGCGTGCCGTTCCTCCAGAGCTGCCTGCCCAAAGAATGGCTGACCCCTGCTGCCTTACAGTCCAGCGTGAGCCAGGAGCTTCACGGAGCGACCGGAGAGCTAGAAGAGGCCGAGGACGCCGCCGCCACCGCCTCCCTGGCCTCCATGTCCCCCTCGGCCTCCTCCAGCCCCCCCTCCTCTCTGCCTCGACACTGTCGCCCGCAGCCCCGCAGGTAGAAGCAGGAGGTGGGGGGAGGGGGGGAATCCCGGGCCTTCACCCCCTTTTCTTAAAGAGACAGTGACCTAACGGAGAAACCACAGCAGCCACAGCCAAAAGTCCTGTCAGACCATTGATTCAGGCGCCCAGACTCGCTCACTCCGCGTGGGAGCATCGGGACAATCTGACCCCGTCTGGACCTGTGGAAGGGTTCTCACTGATCCCCAGATGCCCCTGAAAACTCAAACCTGTTTCCACTCGTTTCTCCTTTACCTACAAACCACATGCAGGTTGTACCAGCATTTTACTTGTCACCCCCTCTACCTGGTTACAGTGTAAAAACATCTCCGGAGGAAACTATAAACTCCTTGGTACATTGACACGGAAAATTTTCTCTTTATTTTAAACAGTTTTCTAAAAGTTTTCTTCATGGAAAATGTCAATAAGCGTAGAAATAATCGTTTATCTATACCTGTCCAATCATTTTGAGGCAAATCTCTGGGTAAATTAAGTTTCTGTCGCTGCTGATTACGGTATGACAACCTGAGTCCCTGGTAAAGGTGCTTCTGCACAATTTTTCACTGAAGTAGCAAACGTTAGAGAAATCCAACCTTTAATTCAAAAATTAGCTTGAATCGGTATCCGAAGAGCCGTTTGTGAGTTGATTTCCTCCAGGTGTTTTGGTTTTTATTGTTTAAAATGTGCTGCCGTTTCAAAGAGTTGGGCCTGACACGCTCCACCCAGGTTCCCAACGCATCACAAACAAAGCACTGTTTGTTGCTGCAGAGCAGCTAAAGTTAATTTAGTGAAACTCTCCCCATCTTTACCTGATTTTTAGGAACTTTGTAATTCTTCTCCAATAACTGGGTTGTTTTGAATGTCTTTGTTTTAGTTCTGAGTGCAAACAAGAGCAAGTTGAGGAGAGAAGTTATTTTCTTGAACATTAACAAGCATCATCTGTCTTTAGCGCCACGGTTTCTCTTGTCTGTCCTCTTTTGAAGAGTGGCTCTGCGCCACATCATATTTTTCATACAAGATCATCAGTTTGTAATTAAAAGTTCATCTGCCATTATCTGATGATCTGAACTTCAAAAAAGTATTAAGTGAATAAGGTTGTGGTTTTAAGCTGCAAAAACACAAAATCTTGGCACGCTTTAAATAAGACAAAACTAACTCATAACTAACTTTTCAGCAAGATTTAGTAGTTTTTATTTGTCAATTACTCCTTTATGTTGATTTAAAAAAAAAGGTACTAGTTACACTAGCAGTTTTTTTGACTAAAAAATATGTCTGCCAATGGAAGTAGTATTTTTTTAAATCAAAATTAAGGAATAACTGACTTAAAACAAGCTCCTATATCTTGCTGAAATGTTACTTGTAAGTTAGTTTTGTCTTATTTCAAGTGTACAAGAAACTAGAACAAAAACACCTGGTAAGATTTTATATTTTTGCAGTGTTATTTCCTGACACTGACTGGATATGCTCTACTTACAGGTTGGATGTTTTGAATATGTTTATCAAATTATGCTGCTGTTCTGGAGCAGAAGTCATTTTAGGGCTTTTCAAGCGTCTTTACCAGGGATTCCATCAGCGCAGTGGTTTCTGTGTGATTTCCTTTGAGGCTGATAAATGTCTTTTCAAGGGATTGTCTCATAAATGAGATTTTTTTTATTTATTTCTTTTCATCTCGGTGGGAATTTCCTGCAGGTAAAAGTAATTCTGCAGTCGACTTGATTCAGCCTACCAGACGCCGCTGATGGGTAACGTTATAGAGAATCAGCCTTTTTTTTTTTTTTTTTCTGTATTTTATTTCCAGTGAAACATTTAGCGGTAGCTCAGGTCCTTCCAGACTCATTAAAAAAAACAAACAAAAAAAACAATCTGATGATTTGCACTGACTCATCAACCAACTCAAAGGAACAATTTGCTTAAGTGTTTCGGAACAAAAGTTAAGACAGTGACGTGGAGGGATACTTTCTCAGTAGCAGCTGCCATGGTGCCTTTAAACCAGGTACTTTCTTATGAAACCTATACATTTAGCATATATGACAACTTTTAATAGTTTTTTTTTTTGTTTTTTTTTTCAAATCAAAGTAAAATTGAAATTCATGCTAATGCTGTATGGTAATCTACATTAAGAAAAAAAAAAAGTAGTTTTTTTTTTTTTTAACTGACCAGAGACCAATCTGCATCAATTATTTTCCTCCAACGTATTGATGCCACATCAAACAAATGAAAACACTTTTATCATCATCACACTGACAAATAAAAAAAAATAAAGCTTTACATTTCACAGGAAGGTGCTAATTTTCCTGAATGAGCGATTGGTTTTAACTACTGCAGGGCGAGTTCTGCTCTGAAGCGAGAGCCGCTGACGTGCTGGAAGGACATTTGTATTGACCAACGTTTCTGACAAATCCTGTTTTGTTGTATTTCGATTTTTATAAAATTCTGGCCTTTTTTTTGTCAGCTTTGTTTATTTTTCGACAAACTCAGGACTTTTAAAGGCTTTGTAGTTTGAACTTTTTTCCTTTTTTTTTTTACACGTTTTATGTCATTTCTTTTTCTAAAACCAGAAGATGCTCAGTTTTATATTCCACTCTTGGAAAAAAGAAACTTTTGTTTACTGTCTGTACTTTTCTGTCTACCTTAATGTGCAGGACTGTCTTTTCAAAACTGATTAGCATCGAGCTAACCTCTGGGCCACATTTTCCTCCACCACACATAAATATTTGGACACCTTTACAAATGTAGCACCGTTTGAAAATTGTCAAATATTATTTTTAAGGGACTGGATTCCTTTCTTCTTTTTTCCAACTCAATCATTTTAGTTTCCTTTGTTTTGATGCTCTGACACTCAGAGTAATTTGATTATTTTAGGTTTGTTACAAGTAAACATCAGTGTTGAAGAAAAGGTAAAGCAAAGGTATGTTGTCATAAAACCAGCAGCTGACTTGGTGTGAGAGGATAAAATCGGAGCTTTATCAATAATGTAACTTCTGTTTTAACGAGGACGCTACTTTGGCGCCCTCTGCTGGAGATTTGTTTTTGCGCTACTGAGGTTTCCTGAAAAGCAATGACTGGTTGGGTAAAATTTTTACTTGGCATGTTTATGACACAAGTTAAGACTGTCCTAAAAAAATAGCTGAAGATGGCTTTGACATGAATAAAGATTTTCATAAACATGAGTTGTTCGCATGAACGTGAAATTTACCACAAAGGTAAATGTTCCAGAGTAAAATTAGAATTTACTGCACATCAGGAAACCCCAGAAAGCTGTTTTACGGTGATTTTTTTTTTCTTCCCCTCACCCCCCCAGAGATTTTAATACAGCCCAACACAACTGGATCTCATCTGAATATTAAAATAATACAGAATATGACTCCTGTTTTTTATGTTGTGATAGTTTAACTGACAATAAATTATACTTATTTAGTTCCAGAAAAACCCCCAAAAAAGCCTTATGTTTTCATTCACATATGTAGATGAAATGAACCCGTCTCACTTTCTGTCTATTTTGTGTGTCCAGCTCTGCTGAACCCATTGGAGATTTAAAAAACAGAGAGAAAAACTGTCCATCTAGTCACAAGCAGTTGCAGTTTTTGCTTTTTAGTTTGATCAAAATCTGGGGCCTATATGTTGATATAAAAGTTTTTAGTTCACCAATAATCATTTTTCATCATTTTTTTTTTTTTATAAAAACTGCACACATTTCCTTGCAGGAGTGCTAACACTCTTGAGCCTCAGCAAAACTATATCAGAAACACATCATTGGGACTGTTTAAAATGTCAAATGAAAGATTGCTATTGATTAATGTTTTTACATACTTAAAGATACCAGTGTTGACATGTGAATTTTTATAATTAGAAGTCCTCATTTATAATTCCAAGAATTGTTGATTATTTAAAACCATCAGGTTTTATGTAATTATTTTTAAGGCGGGATGTTATCTTCAATAACTCTGAAGAATCTAAATTAGTGAGTTACAACATTTAATTTCCCTTTGGGGTTAATAAAGTGTTTTTGAATTTGAATTGGGGGTGGAAAGCAGTGAAAGAGCTTTATACGGCATTCTGAAAATCAAAAAACTGTTTAGTTTTATGATGTGTGCTACCTAAACATTAAATTTTTTTATGAAGTAAATAGTATTTTGGATTGGAAAGTCCAGATTGTTGTCAAAATGTCTTACAAAAATTTGAAAATTAAAAATGTGGTAGAATCCTCTAAAATCTAGTAAACATGTTTGTTCACATGAAAAGGAATATTTCACATCTAAAAATTTAAAAAAATTATTTATTACAAGGAAATGTTAAAGCATTGATTTTTTTAATTTTCCGCTGCACATTAAATATCGCTTTGTGTTGCTCATTCACATCAATGTTCAACATCCATATGAAAGTTTGTGATTTTAGCTTTGCATATTTTGAAGAAATGCTAGAAGTGTGAACACTTTTTGCAGGGCACTGTACACACACACACACACACACACACACACAGTGGCCTTCACCTCAAAAACTGAAATAACTGCAACATTTTGTCTGTGTCCGCTATTCACGACAGCCAACAAAGACGGACTTTAGAAAGCACAGCCAAGTTACATGATCTCTCAGCAGTGATTGAATTACACAACATTCAGAAGCAATCATCCATCCAGATTATTAAAAAAAAAATTAATAAGTCTTCCATTATAGTTCTCTGGGAACAAATTTCACCACCAGAGGCTTGGTAGGTTGGAACCTAAAGTCAAACTGAATTGGGACCTGAAGATGGAAACAGACAGAAATGAAACGTTGACATGGCAACAGAGCAGAACGACTGAATTGTTGCAGGCTGTCGGTCTTACCAAGGTGTCGCTGCACTTTTCCACAGAGTACTTCTGCAGGATGCGCACGATGACCATCTTCATGACCAGGATGGCGAATCGCATCCCGACACAGTTACGTGGGCCGAGTCCAAACGGCACGTACGCGTACGGGTTCAGATCCTCCTCATTCTCCTTACTGAACCTGCAGGGACCAGATTAAAGTGTCTGTTACATTTTAGTTATTTAATCGTTTTGCAATTGAGAGTTTTTTTTTTTCTAAGATGTCAGGAACAATAAAACAGTAACTGCTTTTCTATTAACCATAAATTTGCGCAGTTTGAAATCACAAAAATAAACTTGCCTAATGGAAACGGGTAGGGGTCAGGGGCGTGGTAAAGGGGTGAAACGTGATGACAATTCTAGGGGCCTTGACCAGCAGGGGGCCCTCCACAATTTATTTATGTTTTGTTCATAGAAATAAAATTAAAAAAAATCAGGGTCCTGTCAAATACAAAATTAATCATAT
>NW_015115852.1:29578-30431 GCF_001443285.1 Poecilia latipinna
TTTTTTTTTCCACATTTTTTATAACTGTCATTATGTTGTGACAGTATGGTATGAGAGGTAATCTGTGAAAATTTTATTTCCTCTCCTTTCTCCCAGTGCTCTCTAAAAACAACCAATCAGAGACAGGAGAGTTTTAATGCTGTCAATCACAATCTCATGTGGCTGCCGATCCTTTCACCCCCTCTCTCTGTGCTATGCTGCAGCTAGCATAGCCTGTTGTAAATGCTCAATCTAGTTAGTATAGAGCACAGATAAACTATTTTCCTGAAATGACATGTTATTTCTCCACCATTAACACAGTTAGCAGTGAGGGAATGAAGTTGATTAACAACACTAAGACCCTCCTCCTGGTTCTGATTGGTTGTTTTTGGTCAGAACGGTGCATTACTTTAACCAGCAAGTAATTCAGGAAGAAGATGGAGGATATTGATTGTTTTCACAGATTATCTCTCATAAACTGTCACGACATGGTGACAGCTTTAACAAATATGGAGAAAATTTTTTTAAATTAAAGTTACATACTGCAGCTTGCATAAAATGCAACTACACAGCATTTTTTTTGAGAAGTCTGGGTTGTTCTATGTGTATATTGCACGTTGCTCGTGGTGAGAGACATTTCAGTGATCTAAAACTAAGAAAAAAATTAAGCAACCTACTTGTTGACTGTTGCAGGTAAGATTCATGAGCAGTAAATATTGTGGTAGTATCAGTATTGGACCAAAGAAAGCAAGGCAGTTGCAAGCCTTTACAATTGTGACACTTTTTATGGGTCACATTATAGACTCAAGAAATCAATCTAATTTTTTGTCAGGGGGCCCAAGATTCCTGGTGGTGCCCCTGGTAGGGTTGGATA
>NW_015115852.1:35363-39047 GCF_001443285.1 Poecilia latipinna
ACATTATGGAAAATAATGAACTTTATCACAATATTCTAATTTTATGACCAGCACCTGTATAAATTTCCCCCCACATTGGAAAGTATCGATTTTTCATCAGCAAGAATCGATAAGTTAAATCATAGGGGTCCATAGACTTATAGCGTCTTTTTCACATGTCTGGTTTGTGACGGTGTAGCAGCAAGACTCCGCCTCCCCAAGTCTCACTTTCAGCTTGTACTTGAAGTGCACATTATAAACTACACACCAGTTTTTAAATTGTGTCAATAGGCCAAGTAAAACAGGAGTTATACTAAAATAAGTAAACCATATTTTTCCGAATGTCAAAGAAATGTCAAAATCAGGCTTAACACCTGAACTTCTAAACGTAAAAACCGAAACGCAACATTATATTTCTTTGTTTTTGGAAATCTCAAATCTTCAATAAATAATTATGGGCTGTATTTTGTTGCTAAGAAGCTAAGTAAAGTTGCGCAAGTATCCGTGAAAGAGAAGCAGAACGGAGTAACGGTGCGAACAGAGCGGCGGCAAAAGCAGTGAGATCGCGAAATTGATGCAAAGTTTGTATATTGGAGCGATCGGTGGCAAACACTTCGTAATTTGCTTTTAGCTTAGTGGTTTCTGTTCTGTATATAAAAGATGAACACCCAGCATGCAGCGGAGATCTGTTTTGAGCTGGAAGACGAAGAGGAAAAATCCACAGCCGGAATCCGCGGCGCAGTGAGGATTTCCATGATGACGACGGCTGATTGATCATTCTTATTAGCAACTGACAGTATCAGAGACTGAAAGTGTGATCGATGAGATCCTTGCAGTCTGAGAGGCAGCTTCTTAGAGAGCCAAAGAGGGGAATGGCGGCGCTGCGCAGCTGCAAAGAGTCGATCACTATGGGGTGAGGCAGAGCCAATCCCCCTGCAGCTAGTAGTAAACGGCTTACAGCCACAGCTAACTCCGGGAATTAGCCGTGGAAACCCAGCTGGTTTCCTCTTTAAAAATACCTCTCTGGTTTGAAGAGTTCAGGTGAGCTCCAGTACCGTGGGTCCATGTGCAACAAATGCACTGGGATCCCAACTAACGTTCCCTCTGGGATGGTGATGCCATTAATCTCCATCGTCTTTTTGCATATCCTCTCAAGTCGAGGCGCAGTGGGAAGTATTCGCTGGGACTCACACAAAACCTGGTCCAGGTACTCCAGACTATTAAGGTCATCATAGGAAATGGAAGCCTGGATGCAGCAGAGTAAGTTGGATGTAAAGGAACACCCTAAAACTCAGAGATTATGTAAAATAATAATAATAAAAAAAACAATAATTAAAGTGTCAATCTACATTATTCTGTAGGCGGTCGTCGATTTCTTTCTGTAGCGTCTGCATGATATCAGGGTAGAGTGCCAGATTATAAAGGAGGAACGACAGGGTTGTGCTGGTTGTCTCAAAGCCAGCGAAGATGAATATCATGGCCTGGGAAAGGATCTCGTGCTCAGTCAGACCTGCAACCAGACACACTGATGTGAGTTAATCATCTGCTTCAGATTACTTCTGCTCAATAAGCAACAAATGATGCCTTGATCCACAACAAGTTCAAGAAGGGATAAAAGCCAAAAGGCATTGATTGACATTTATCAGTTTGACAAGGTTACAAAGCCATTTTCTAATTCACCCAGTGAATCCTCATGTACAAATGGGGGGGAGAACATGGAACATGGCAAACCTCCAAAGTGGGATAGTTACTGAAAAAAATGATTCCTCATGAAGAGAGCTGCAGATTTCACTTGCATAGTTAAGGTAAAGAGATTGTGAAAAAAATGGCATCCATGGGAGAGCTTCAAGACACAAACTACTGCAGATCAAGACATAGACAAAAAATAAATATCTACCCCAAAGTAAACGAACAAAAAAAAAAACAAACAAGTTTGGACCTTTTTGTCAGGCGTGAGTCATGTTATTTCTAACATCAAATAACTAACACTTAAGAAGAATACCATACCAACAGTCAGACATGGTGGAGGTAGTATGATGGTATGGGCTTAACTGTTGTTGCTAATATTGTTTAAAAAAAAAAAAAAGTACAGTACTAGTTCCACTGGCATATTTTTTTCACTTGGAAAACTCTTCCAGTAGTGATTAAAAGAAGCTCCTATATCTTGCTGAAAAGGTATTTTTAAGTTACTACACTTGAAATAAGATAAAACTCAGATATTTTCACTAGAAACTTGCCACAAAAAAAAAGAGTTAAGATTTTGTTGTTGTTTTTTTTTTTTGCGTTATTAGTGGACCTTTTGATTGTAGTTTAAATTTCAGCCCCCGTCATTCACTGTCAGTGAAAACAGACCTTTACTTGGTTGCTCATGTTCGCTCTTTATGTCGCTTTCTGGGATCTCACTCTGAATCATCACCTGCAGGAAGTCTCCACGAGTCTGGATTTACATAGAACATATTTACCTGCACGCACTAATGTTTGTTTTTGTTGTTTTTTTAAACCATAGGAGATGTTGGCAGCAAATCAACACTTACCGATACGTCTGCTCTATGCTGGCCTTTAAATTTCTTAACGATGTTGTGAAGAAAGTTCAAACTGGATGAGGGCAGGACCTCAACCTTGAAGAGCTTCAGCAGGTAACGGCCAAGAGGAAAGATCGCTAAAAAGACACAAAGTTGTCAAATGAAAATAGACAGTGTGTTCTAGTCGTATTAAATGAAATGCTCGACCAGCAAAGAGGGAAGAGGATGGCGTACAAGAGAGAAAAATCGGCAAGAAATTGATTTTCATAATCTTCTGCATGTGAACTATAACAGGGTCGTCGGGGTTGTTGATGGAGTCCGTCTCCACGCTGAATGAGGCGCTGGTCACCACGTCCAAACTGTATGGCGCAACGAGTCTGAAAAGGAAGAAAGAAGTAAAGGCTTGTGTTGTTATTCGTTTGGGGAGGAACGGTTCAAAATCAGGGGTAATACAACGGATCAAAACACTTACTGTTTGACAAGAACGGGCTCATCCAGGTTCATTTTTCCAAGCTTCACAACAAGTCGATCTGCAAAGCGAGCAACCAAGGGAAAAACCTTCAGGAAAAAAAAAAAAAAAAAAAAAAAAGAGTTAAAACTGTATCTAGCTGTGAATTGCTTCTACGAAAGGCAATACAGCAACTCTGAATACAACAGGTGGCGCTACGGATCAATTTTGCTGCACCCGCTGAATATTCATATACGGATCATACAAGTCCAGATATGGGCAAATATCCTTCATGAGCAGTTTGGTGGTGATCCATGTTTTCGATCTCGACCTCGAATGAAGAGAAAAGGTGTTTCTGATTTATTCTGTTGCTATTCGTGTGACATTTGTAGTTTTCATGTTTTTCTTAATTGTTGTCATGTCTCCAAGTTATTCATCCTATATGCACACAAAGAACCTCGATCGAAACTGCAGCTGTAGTACAAAATGACTGAATTCCTCCCTGTTGCAGACCTTTTCGCAACGCACAGATGTGGATAAAAATTATTTTTCTCATTAAAATGTGTGAAATGTTGACAGACTTAAAAAAAAAAAAAAAACTAAATTGTGCACTGTGGACTGTCATTGCCCTTAAAACTCTTATATTTTCACAAGTCTTAATGGATCTTAATGCATTTGTAAAATTTTAAAACTGATGTGTACACTTACCAATACTTGATAAAAATAGTATTCAAG
>NW_015115852.1:41901-45764 GCF_001443285.1 Poecilia latipinna
AAAAAAAAAAAAAAAAAAAAAAAAGAGTTAAAACTGTATCTAGCTGTGAATTGCTTCTACGAAAGGCAATACAGCAACTCTGAATACAACAGGTGGCGCTACGGATCAATTTTGCTGCACCCGCTGAATATTCATATACGGATCATACAAGTCCAGATATGGGCAAATATCCTTCATGAGCAGTTTGGTGGTGATCCATGTTTTCGATCTCGACCTCGAATGAAGAGAAAAGGTGTTTCTGATTTATTCTGTTGCTATTCGTGTGACATTTGTAGTTTTCATGTTTTTCTTAATTGTTGTCATGTCTCCAAGTTATTCATCCTATATGCACACAAAGAACCTCGATCGAAACTGCAGCTGTAGTACAAAATGACTGAATTCCTCCCTGTTGCAGACCTTTTCGCAACGCACAGATGTGGATAAAAATTATTTTTCTCATTAAAATGTGTGAAATGTTGACAGACTTAAAAAAAAAAAAAAAAAAAAACTAAATTGTGCACTGTGGACTGTCATTGCCCTTAAAACTCTTATATTTTCACAAGTCTTAATGGATCTTAATGCATTTGTAAAATTTTAAAACTGATGTGTACACTTACCAATACTTGATAAAAATAGTATTCAAGAAAAAGTTAAAATGCAGAGTTGTAAAACTACTAAAAAGTACCAAAAAGTTACTGAAGAAAATGTAACTGAGTAACCGTAACTAGTTACTGACCCCCTTTTCTTGAAGGAGATACTAGTAGGAACTGTCCCAGGTTAAATCAAGATCATATTCTATTTTTGAACTATTTTTATCGTTCACTTTGATCTTTTTTTTAAACTGTAAATACATTAGTTTCAGTCCATTTCCATTTATGTTATTAACATAGACCACAGAAGTGTCAATAAAGAAATAAAGAAAAGCAAACGGTAGAAGTTGGTTAACAACATTGTAGATCTTGACCTGCTTAAGTCTTCCGCTGGTGAAACATGGAGATATGGTGCTGCGAATTCGCTTCCACCTTTCATCCTTCACCGCTGTGATTGCATCATACAGAGGTCCACTGTCTTCAAAAAAAATCTGGAAATTGACAAAACAGCAGGACATGCTTAGACTTTACACAGACTACTTCCTTTTTCACTCAGAAACAATTAATCTCATTTATTAAGAATATGAACTCTTTATTGTTAAAGAGTGCAGCAGAGACATTTGAGACGTTCAGGTTTCATTGTTGCACTTCCACCCCTGACAAGGTGAAAGTGTAATATTCCCAGGTTTCGTCATCTCAGTGATTCAGTGCCTTACTTCCTCTTGCATCATATGATGGGAGTGTGTGGGAGTGTTTTGGATGTAATCCTTCTTAAGTCTTTGGAAACAGGTTTCCTGGAAATCTTGCCAGAAATTCCAGGAAATCTAACATGGAAGTTTATCAGGTGGATATAATTTTATTTGTAAACAGCTGCCAAATTAAATTATTGCCCCACGATAAATAATTATCTCACCCTGCGGTTTGTAAATGCAGTGTAGCACTCCTTCACCAAGATGGCTTTTATCATCTCAGGGTCTGCAACCATCAACACTGGGGTTCGTCCCTCAAACAAACTGAAAAAGGAGGAATATTACAGAAAATACGGGCTACATAAAGCTGTATCAGTATGAATTGACAACAAAATACCGTAAAACAGTATTAAGATAGCTTGATTATTCAGAATGTCAACAGAGCAAAAGCATTAATAAAAAGGTTTGACTTTTGTTTGCATATTTTTGCTAACTATTTACTGAAATAAGAGTCTCTCAGTGGAAGCAGTAATAGTTCTTCCTCAACTCACCCCCAGACATCCCCATACTTGGACTTGTTGTCAATGTCAAACTTAAGTCCCTGCAGGGAGTCACAGAAACATTAAAGAGGAGCCGAAATAGCTGAGAATAAAACATATTTGCTTCTGGTGAAAAACAGACATTACATAAGTTGTTAAAAAAAAGAAAAGACTTTCGTTTCTCATATTGAACTATTTGAATTAACTAATGTCTCTAAAAGAGTCGTCTCGGTTCGCTTAGGCTAATACCTTTCTGATACCCAACATGGTCCCAATAAAAGGCAGAGGTCTCGGTCCGGATACGCCAAGCTTTTTGAAAAATCTGTATGGCCAGATTCCATACCTTATGTTCAAAAAGAGAAAGAAAGATGCGACGTAGTAAGTTTTCTTTTTCGTACATGGTAAACAATATAAGAGCAGGGTACAAATACTCACAGTAATAAGAGAGTGACAGCAAGAGCCACTAAAGTCCATGTAGTCGCGGAAAACAGCAGAAAATCCATTTTCTCCTCTCTGTATTACTGAAACCTGGGAAGTCAACAAGCTCTTTAAAAGCCTGCATGTACGGGGAGGAGTCTTGAAACACGATACATTATGATAACTTCCTGCTCCATCCAATCTTTCCCAACAAAGAATTTCTTTATGAAATTTAAACTACGTCCAATTCTGTTTTAAGGATTTTGAGATATGATATTAAAGCCGGTTGCTTTGAGATCACGTACCCTTCTTGCTGCAGGGTAAAGCAATGGGTGTCTCGGCTCTTTTCACGGATCAGAATAATTTAGCTCAGGTCACCAAAAAGACCCATCTCTTTCGGCTCTCAAACGGTCTCTTTATTTATAAGTTTTAAGACCACCTTTTTGCCGTGAACATGTACGAACATAAGTAGTGACGTTACTTTATTTAGTTTTTTTTAATTATGTAAATTATGGGTTTGTTTTGTTCGTTTTTCGTCCGAGCGTTCACCTGAATGAATCAGCACATAGAACCGACTCAGTCATACACATCCCTCCTCGCTTCAGCTAGGAGTTTATAGCCAAAACAATAACGAAACACAAAGGCAAGTGAACTGTTAATACTTTTTATTAATGCGTATGCTTCTCTTCCCGCCCTTTACCGTAATAACCATTTTACCCGTGAAATAATCATTGCCATTGCTAAGCAGACCATTTTTATTAAACGAACTAACAATCGTAAATGTTCAGTGTCCTTAATTAGACTACCGTGTATAAAACAGACTTGTATGCTGTTGTATATTTTCTTTCTGTGCTTTCTTTCAGGAATACTATTTGGTGTACCCACAATTTATTTGTGCAATGATTAAACGATAATGAAAGTAATAAACCCTTTGCACTGAAATTGAAAAACCAAATATGTTCCTAAATAAAATGTGTTGAAAAAAGCTTACTGACAGCCTCCTTACAATGTTGAGTAAAATATATGAGGACGGTTTTCAGATTTCTGCTGTTCAGATTTTATGTTTAGATACTTATCTAAAAATATAGAAACAAAATATGTTGCCATTAAAGATAAAAATCCAGTGGTTTATTTTTTATATTGAAAACCTTAGAGTAGTGGCATAAATAAGTATGAATTTCCACTATCAGATTGGAAAAAAATACAGAGGAATGAAGAGACAAATTGTACTTTGTGGGTATTTTAGTTGGTGACGTTTTTTGTTTTTATCAGTTCTTATACTTTATCACTTTTACTTTTCACTTTCAGGTGAATTTTTCTGTCTTAGTGCATAAAAAGCATGTGGTAATGTGTAATGTGGTAATTATTCTTATTATTATTCATCACAAGAAGAATAACAATAAAGTAGATAAGCTAGTGTTGGTTAATAAAGGATAGATGTAGATTAGCAACTTTTGATTTCATTTTTTTACTTTTACACATATCTATGGTTATTGTCTTATTCCTTATTCCTCTGACTGTTAGTAGCATCCCAGCTCCTGCTCTATCTGGATATATATATATATATATATATATATATATATATATATATATATATATATATATATATATATATATATTTTTTTTTTTTTTTTTTTTTCTCTCTCTAA
>NW_015115852.1:48632-54716 GCF_001443285.1 Poecilia latipinna
ATATATATATTATTTTTTATTTTTTTTTAACATTCTGGAATGAACAAGATTTATACCTGCACAGGAAGTTAAATGAAGGCAAACAAATTGTAACTCGGCATATTTCCAACTGGCAGCAGCAATGAAAATTAAATTAACTGCTTGATCAGTTAGGTGAAGACAAAAACACCAGTGAGAGTTTCTACAGGTCAACAATCTGTTTATAAGCTTTAATGTCAGGTAAAAATAGAGAATAAAGACAGTATAAAGATAGACTGAAAGAATTACACATTCAAATTGATCAGTGTTAAACAGTACAGAACTATGGACAGGAAGAATAATCCTACAGGCCCATCAAAAGTAAATTATATTTGACGAGAAGGCCAGAAGTTTGAAGTAATTGCAATTACAGTTCTCTGGGAACAAACTTCAGCTTCACAGGTTTAGTTGGTTGGAACTTCCAGTCAAACTGAATTGGGACCTGAAGACGGAAACAGATGGAAATGAAACGCTGACATGATAACAGAGCAGAACGACTGAATTATACTGAATTATTTCAGGCTTACCATGGTGTCTGCGCACGTTTCCACAGAGTACTTCTGCAGGATGCACACGATGAGCATCTTCATGACAAGGATCGCGTATCGCATCCCAACACAGTTACGTGGGCCGAGTCCAAACGGCATGTACGCGTACGGGTTCAGATCCTTCTCATTCTCCTTACTGAACCTGCAGGGACCAGATTAAAGTTTCCAGTTATGAAGTCGAAAATAATGATAATTAAAAAAAAAGTCTAAAACAGCAATTCAGTTTTGAGAAAATTGCTTTCTTTCTCAGATATCAGTACCAATCCCTGTGTTCTGTTATTTACCTCTCTGGTTTGAAGCTTTCAGGCGAGCTCCAGTACCGTGGGTCCTTGTGCAGCAAATGCACTGGAATCCCAACTAACGTTCCCTCTGGGATGGTGAGACCGTTAATTTCCATCGTTTTTTTGCATGTCCTCTCAAGTCGAGGCGCGGTGGGAATCATACGCTGCGACTCACAAAACACCTGGTCCAGGTACTCCAGGCTGTTCAGGTCCTCGTAGGAAATGGGAGCCTGGATCCGTCAAACAAAGTTGAATGTAAATAAGGAAGGCATGCACAAAAATTATAGCACCTGTTGGATTCAAAAAGCCAGTATGTCAAAGTAAATTACATTTTTCTTCAGACAGCCGTCGATTTCTTTTTGCAGTATCTGCATAACTTCAGGATTTGTGGCCAAGTTGTGAAGGGTGTAAGACAGAGTGGTGCTGGTCGTCTCATAGCCACCGAAGATGAACGTCAGAGCCTGGGAAAGGATCTCGTGCTCAGTCAGACCTGCAATATTAAACATCGATGCACCTTAATAAAACATAACTTCATCACAGAGTTTGTATCAGTTACTCAATTCAAACTTTTTTGAATTAATATATGGAGGTGTTACACACTTTGTGTTGTACACATTTTGTAGAGTAAATGTTTCCTTTTGTTTTGGTTCCCATGAATTAACTTTTCAAGCATATAGTAATTCACTGATATGCGTTTTATTTAAGCTTTCCTACTGTTTGATATTTTTACCATCGTCAATACGATGGGGCAACTATTTTGTCTTCTTACTTGCACCAACATTTTTATATTTCTATATGCATTTACAGTCACACTTATAGTTTAGTATTTTTTCTGTGTACTCCAGTGGCCAAGCAACAACATTCTGTTGATACATTTCCTCTGTGTGATGGCAATAAAGTAAGTCTATGTCTAAGTATATTAGCTTGCAGAACTAAAGCAATGCCCTGCATAAAAACATGATGGTTTTCTTGGACATTGCAGATTTGATTCCTACATAGCTTGTAGGAAGTGTCTCCTGAAAACTGGCAATTGACTTTGAGTCCATCTTCAGCCTGAAACGATCCAGCTAGCTCATCTGTATTAATACAAGACCTTGTTGATGTGCCACTTTCTCTTTGCTGGTGTCTGAGTCAAAGTGGAGCTCTGTATCCGATGGACAGCTGGTATATATTGGTCAGTGCAGATTGACTTTCAGCCTCCCATGTCTCTGAGACTAAAACACTTTGAATTTCTGAGGCATATAAAAAAACTCTACATTTCCAGCGTAGAAAGATGATTTTTAGAGTTGGTGCCTCATTATTATGTCTTACTCTGAGAGACATGTTTATTTGTATTGCACTGAAACTAGTTAACCATTAATGGTATTATTACATTTATGACAGTAGACTACACCAACTTTCTGTTAATTATTTCCCTTCTCCTCGTTTGTCAATTATCCTTTGAAATTTGTTGTAGATGGGACCTGTGAGCTCATGTTGCTCATTATTTAACACAGAAGACTTAAAAATTTGATACAAATCGTTTTAATGTAAAATAAGACTTTGTTTCTGTGACTTTCAGACCTTTACTGGGTTGCTCATGTTCGCTCTTTATGTCGGATTCTGGGATCTCACTCTGGATCATCACCTGCAGGAAGTCTCCCCGAGTCTGGATAGGAAACAGAAATTGTTTAAAGTTTCGCATAAATAAATCATTTTAGCGTTTTCAGAGTGTGTTCATGTGAGCAAACAGCTTGGACTATTTTATTATCTTTATCTGACTCAGAACTAAACCCGTCACCTTTCTAAAACTTTTCCAGTCAACCCTTACCGAATCTTCTTTGATGTGCTGGTCTTTAAATTTCTTAATGATGTCGTAGAAAAAGTCCACGCTGGACTTGGGCATGAACTCAACTTTGAAGAGTTTCAGCAGGTGGCGACCAAAGGGAAAAATCGCTAAGAAGGCAGAGTGAAACTGATAAATTTAAAAAAAGCGTGACTTGTTTGTGCGATACTAGCAGGCAACGAGTTGACGTACCCACAAAGATAAAAGGCCAAAACCTGAAGTTCATGAGCTTCTGCATTTGAGCATGAACAGGGTCGTTGGGGTTGTTGATGGAGTCCATCTCCACGCTGAAGGAAGCGCTGGTCACCACGTCCAAACTGAATGGTGCAACCAATCTGAGAGAGAGAAAAATAAAAGCCAAGAGGTAGGAGCTCACAATGTTTGTTTAAAATAAATAAAAATGTCCGTAATCTGACAATATAACGGATGCGACATACTTCTTGACATCAATGGACTCATTCAAATCTGTTTGCCCAAGTTTTTGCATGAATCTGTCTGCAAATTGAACAACCAATGGGAAAACCTGGACGAAAGAGACACAAATAAATAAGTGAGGCTCAGTTTGTTTTGTCTATTATTACAGAAAACACCTTAATTGTTTTCTGATCAATCTAAGTTGCCCACATCTAAAACACTCAGAGCAGTGAGCCTTGAGGACCAGCGTTGGAAAAACACCGATCTGAGTAATAGCTTGTCATCTGTGCTCAAGATATTTCTAATTCATTTGGAGATATCTTAAATGAATTTTGACAGAAAAAATTACATCTCCAGATATCTCTAATCTAGTTTTGCCAAATCATTACTTGCTTTCAAACCCTGATTCTCTAGAGGAAAGAGTTTAAAAGAATGTAGTAACGGGTAATTAAATTAGTTACGTTTGGGGGGAAAACACAGGGCAGAAGTGATTTA
Organism: Poecilia latipinna; assembly: GCF_001443285.1. Taxonomy (NCBI): domain Eukaryota; kingdom Metazoa; phylum Chordata; class Actinopteri; order Cyprinodontiformes; family Poeciliidae; genus Poecilia; species Poecilia latipinna. The sequence goes on from NW_015115852.1 coordinate 52,214, forward strand.
TGAGCAGCACTGTAGATCCTGACCTGCTTAAGTCTTCCACTGGTGAAACATGGAGATATCGTGGCGCGAATTCGTTTCCACCTTTCATCCTTCACTGCTGTGACCGCATCGTCCATAGGCCCGCCGTCTCCGATGATAATCTGTAAACGGACGAAGCCTCTGCTCAGCTTTGGCAGTTCTCCAATCTCGTGACTCTCTTCCACTGTAGCCTTTTATGCGTCACCACACTTTACTTAGATGGATTAATTATTCCAGTTTCAGCTGACAATGCAGATTCTGGACATTGTGTAACTTAATCAAAAACTTTTTTTTTTTTGAACTCCAGAATCATTTTAACTAACTGGACTAAATAAGAAATGTGTCTTTTTGGTTTTAGATTTGTCCTTCATGTCACCTGACTGCTAACAGCCTTCCCATTTTTCTCCATGTGCCAAAAAAACAATAAGAATAATTTCAGGTTTTCAATATCTGTCAGTCACAATCATGAAAACTAAAAGAAAAAAAAAGACTTAGAATATTTCACAGAAAGTTGAATTTGTGTAACACATAAACTTCACTTCCTAAACAGAATAACCAGAAATATTTAAGTTTTTCCACAACATTGTCTTTTTTTGATATACCTAGAGAAACTGTACCGACTGTAAGACTTCATGTTGCTTGCTAGGGTGTTTCTAAGTACCACACCAGTATAACTACAATCAGACTAACACCAGGGTTATTACCAGGTCAACTGTGAAAGACAGTTTCCTGTTTTTGTACCCTGAGCTGCCCTGTTTATGACCAGTAGATGACTTTATTGTACACACAAATATTAGCATTAAATATAGAACAGGAGACATTCGATTAACTAGCAAGGCCATGACAAGTGTTGCTTTGAATTTATGTGCAGCAGAGACAGTAACACTCTTACACTCCCTGCAGTGTGACATTGTTACACTACAGGTTTCAACAGGTCAGTAAAATGGACTTTTACTTCCTGTTGCATCAGATGTTGTGGCTGTGTGGGCGGGATTTGGTTGTGACCCCTCTCAAATCCTTAAGAGAGGTTTAATAAACCTTGGCGAATTTTGAGAAACACCTCAAAATCCAAACCTTTTCAATGAGATGTATTTCTCAAAATTAAAATTGTGAAGTTAATTTTGTGTTTTCAGGTTGTTTTTAATCGTAGCAAACAGCAATTAACAGTTGGTTTTATAAGACTGTCAGCTGAAGGTATCACTTCCCTAAAAATCAAGTTGAAAATGCTGGATTTCCATGGTTTCATGTAGCATCTCACCCTGCGGTTTGTAAATGCAGTGTAGAACTCCTTCACCAAGATGGCTTTTATTATCTCAGGGTCAGCAACCATCAGTAGCGGGGTTTTCCCCTCGTACAAACTAAAAAATGGGGAAAGAAAACAAGATTGCAAGCTTACTTCTGATAAAGTACGTGACAAAGCATGCATTTCAGCTCAAATTCATAGTTAAACATTGCGAAACAGAATCTTAAATAATTGATAAACGACATCCATGTCACTGGATTAAAAAGCTTTTCAAGTAATCTGAGTTCAGCGCCGAAACATTCACAAACTGCTCCATAAATAAACAAACTTCATTTCTTTGTCTACTCACCCCCAAATATCTCCATACTTGGCTTGGCATTCCCGGTCAAAGGTAAGTAGTCCCTAAAGAAGATAATTGCAGTACATGGTTGTAAAGAAAAACTCCAGGTTTATTTATTTTAATTTTTTTTAGAACAATCAACGTTTGCCTTCAGAAGAACGGGACGTAATAAACCATAAAGCTCACCAGCACTTTCATTTTTTAATTTTCTGTGGTTGTTTCACGCATTACCTTTGAGAAACCCATCAGATTTCCAGCAAAAGGCAGGGGTCTCGGTCCAGATACCCCTATCTTTTTGAAAAACCTGTGCGGCCAGATTCCATATCTAATGTCCAAAAAAGAGAAAAAGAAAGAGACAGAGGGAATTAGACTCTTTTCCTGGACTGTTAAGGAAACATGCAATACTGCAGAATACTTACAGTAGTAACAGAGTGACAACCAGAGCCACTAAAGTCCATGTTGTTGCTGAAAACATCAGGAAATCCATGCTGTCTTCTTTCAGAATAGAGCATGCAGGAGAGAGGTCCAACAAGCTGCTTTTTAAAGCCACGACTGAACGGAGTCGGTAAACTACCGCGGTATGAAACCGAGGGTTACGTCATACTTACCTTTCTTCCTTTGCCCTTTTGCCTGGTTTCATTCTATTTTAATTTAATTCGTTTATATGTATATTTTTGCTTCAAACCAATACATTATTAATATGATCTTCCTCAGCAGGTTCATCCCTTACAAATATAGGCTCAAATACCAATTAAGCAATATTACATGTTTACACAATTTTTCCTAAATCTTTATTTTGGTGTTTGACTAAAAAAAAAAAAAAAAAGAAAGAAAAAAAAGAGTTTATTTTCCTTTCTTTTTTTAAATTTGTGTTTGAATCTTCTCCTGCGCCGAACCGAAAT
>NW_015115853.1:0-1360 GCF_001443285.1 Poecilia latipinna
TTATTCACAATTAGGGGCCGGAGTGTTGGAGCTATTTATTGTTTATATTCTTTATCCATTTGAATTTTGTTAGTTTGTTCTTAAATGTATATTTTTTGTATTATTTACAGAATTTATTTGTAAGTTAATAATTGTTGATTTCATTGATCTTTTGTTTTATTATTTTTTCTTATTGATATTTTTTTAAGTAAACAGGAAGTGATGCGGGTTGGCCCGCTTTCTATAAATGTAGGGGCCTGGTAAAGGACCAGCAGGCATTTGGGTTAGGGGCCTATGGTTTTTACCAGTGCAAGGAAGCAGAGAAAACAAAAGGAAGTTTGAACTCTGTAATTGTTCCTTTTTTTTTGTTTCGCAAAGATGTCAAAATAAATCATGAAGAACAAGTTACAAGTTTGGATCCTGAACCTTCTTTGCCTGCGTTGAAATACTTGACCCCAGTGTCTCAGTGGCTTATTGGAACTTTGTTGGATGTTTGGTTTGACAAACAATCGCCATTACACTTATATTATGTCTATGTATGTACGTATATGCCACGAGTAGTGGTGACGTACTTCCGTTTAAACTTTTGCCACATAGATTGATTCCGGGTCCCGCTGGCTCCTATTGTTTTTAACCGTAACTGCAAGAGCTGTACCATGAACAAGACGCAAAAGTAAAAATATTTGCGAGCTACTGGTACAACAACTGAGTTTTGTTGTGTGCCGTTGTGTCCAGTAATTAGCCGGTACCATCCAGAGCTTAGTTTTTTTGTTGTTTGCTGTTATCAAGGCGACAGCGGACCGTAGCCAAAACTTAAACACTACAGCTAGCACACGGTTTGTAGCTGCCTGCTATTTCAAACTTCAGGATATTGAAGATCCAGCGTCAGAAATGAGAAGACGGAGATTAAAAGGAAGCTGTACATGCTTCGTTCAGTGGAATAATTTGTTGGAGGAAAATAGTGCGGGAGGAAATCCACTGCTACGGGAACATGCTGAGAACAGAGGGAGCGATTCAGCACAAGGTAAGTCAATGTGTGTGTGTTGATGTATGCGTTTGTGTTTTATAGGATATGAAAGTATTTTTAGGCAACTTCTTAGTTTTTGTTTATATGACAATTATATACATTTAACATGCGTCAAAGTGCCCCTCCGATACCGAGCACGGTAATTTAAGAACAGCCGAGAGCAGCAATACTTCAGCCTGAACATCGAGCAACACGATCCAAACCACAAAGGTAGCCGGTCAAATTAAAGTCCAAAACCTTCGCTTTACAGCCGTATAAGTGTCACCGATCTACATGAAAAATCTCCAGAGCAAATGGTACAAATAGTAAAGAATCACATATTTTCTGACGGCAAAGAAATATGACATCTACCTT
>NW_015115853.1:3191-11612 GCF_001443285.1 Poecilia latipinna
AAATACTTGACCCCAGTGTCTCAGTGGCTTATTGGAACTTTGTTGGATGTTTGGTTTGACAAACAATCGCCACTACAGTGGCATTTTTTGGTGCACCACCACAGATCCATGCGCTTAATGTCCAGTTTCCCATAACTATTTATTGAATTCATAGTTGCCAGCTGGGGTGGCAACAGGGGTGGCAAGGCTCTCATTTGGGGTGACAACTGCCACCCCAGTAGAGCCGCCCCTGTGACTCCACAATTTCTAAAAGTAATAAAATAAATTAGACAAACTGGAAATAGACAGGAAAAGACACATGAGGAAAGTATGCACATGTAGCAACATTCAGATAATACAAAGACATGAGTGGAAGGCGGAGACATGACGGAGTGCAACTGTGGCAAGAAGGGAGCAGAGAAAAAAAAGTGTCCACCTTCACTGAGAGCTAGAGAGGTGCGCTAAAGGAAAATTCATCAGGTAATATTTCGTTAAATTAAACATATATAATTATAATAATTATATGACATATTGTTATTAATTATATAAGATATATAATCCTTTCGTGACGTTCCACATTTCATACTAGTCGGTGGCGGTAATGCACCAATTCCGTTTTTGGCCAACCGCCAATAACCACCACAGAAGAAGAAGAAGAAGAAGAAGTCAGCATCGCAGCAAAGCCATTATTGAGACTCGAATTTCTGTTTTCATAGGTGGGTTAACTGCACAAGTAATAGATAGGTATCATGTTTATAAGTGTTTCATTGGCATCGATTCTATTTTGAGGTATGCATGTGCATTATAAATAATTGTTTACTGCCGCTAGCCAAAATGCTAACTATCGTTACTGTAAACAAGTTGTATGTTATTGTTTAATTTCGGGCATGCGCACAACGCTAGAGAGCAAAAAGACAACTGTATACCTGCCGCTTCCGCTTCAAAACAATTCCGTTAACGACATTAAACCTAAAGATCTAGGTATCATTAATTTAGTGCAGTTCGCCACAGCAAAACCGTTGAAGAACAGCTCCAAACCACTCGTTCATTTTTCTCGCTGCTTGTGCTTGCTTCGCTACGCAGACCCGTTGCCATAGAAATGATTGATTTTCATATCGGTAATTATTTTTTATTGCTGATATAAATGGGTGGGAGCTAGCTGAAAGCAAGACACAAAATAGACTTCCTGAAAAGATGAGAGTTTAGGCTTTCTGGCAAATCCTGTTCCGATGTAAAATATGACATTACTGGAGAAGAGATATTTACATTTGCTAATTTGTCTTATAGTTAATGTATTTTATTGATCTAAACTAATAAGTTCTACCATAAAATATTCCTCTATTATTCAGAGATGTATAAGAACATAGTTCTTCTTTTTAAAGGAGAAAATATATGCTTTTAGAAACATCAGTGAACAGTACCGACTCCATGCAGAGTGGGAAGAGACAATCATTTAAAACGGAAAAGTTTAGGCCTTGTCGCGTCTTTTTACATATTTTCCCACGCTGCCATATTTGTATTTTTTATACCAATGATCACTGAGGCCCTGTTTACACAACAATCATCCAACAAAAATGGAAATTTTTACCATTTCTATTTTACATGAATACGTTTTAATTACAGTCTTTGTTTCCACAGCAACAGTACACATCGACAAGGTGTAATTCCCTCGACACACCACTAGTTGGTGCTAGGTTCTTTGAAACTTGCGTGCATATGTGTAAAACAATTCACTTCTACCTGAAAGCCATTATAACCATAAAAATGGTAAGAATAAAGAATTTCTTTGGGCAGACGACGAGGTTTAGCTGTTTCTTGGGGTGACTTTAAATTATAAAACCACCAAATGCCAAGAGTACCTTGATTGAGAATCATGCATTTCGAAGTATGTGGATGTATATAAAGATATAAACTGCCATAACAAGCCCAGGTACTGTCCAAACTGAAAGCAACCTGGGGAAAATACAGGCATGCTGTGGAAATATGGGGTGGGTAACCGGCTTGAATTCGGTGCTGGAACAGCTGATTGTGACCCGGGCACCATCCTTTCAGACAGTTCAACACCACATTCAGTGTGTGAATCAAACGAGGAATCTACAGTTGCGAAGTCCTGAAGGGAAATGCTTCAAGTGAGTACAAATTCTAGATTAATATTTGCTTGGTGTTTATTATATTACCATACCATACCATACCATACTAACTTTATTTATAAAGCACTTTAAAACAACCACAGCTGATACAAAGTGCTGTACATCAAAACACAATATAACAATAAAAAAACATAAAATAAAAACTTACAGTTAGTCCATGTTGGTCCAGACAGCAATGTAACATTTTGGAGTCGCAATGCAACACTTCTGAGCAACAAGAATTTTTGTTTGCAATCTGTGAAACCTGTATTTGATTAGTGATGCTTCAATGAAGGCTGACATTAGGTGTTTGCATCTGGTTGAAGTTGCAACTCAAAAAGCTGTATAGAATAGTCCAGTCCAAGTTTGCAAATGTATAGTAGTTTTTTAACTACAGCAGATTGAAGATGCTCAAAGTGTTGTAAATTGAGGTTGAATTGCTCTCATGAATCAGCTACATTCGTAGGTTTTCTTCTGTATTGAATTTGGTATTGTGCAGGATACATGTTAAACTATATGTGGAAAGCATTTCAAACGGATTAATCCTGGTGTCATAATTTAAAGTAAGAAACCTGAAAATAGTAATGATTAACACCGTTATGCCTGTCGGAATGCAAGTTGACCAGTGGAATTTGTTTTAACTTCACTAAAAGAACAACAAAACATTATTCTATATTACTACTTATGAACTTTAGGGAAATAAGTCATTTTCTCATCAGGTGCCACAAACCACTGAATTGTTGCTGCTGGGGGTGGTGGTGTCTGATTGTTCCCTATGCTTTCCCATTCTAACAGATTTTCTCGTTATTTGTTTCTTCTTTCTTCTGACCAGGCTGCAAACCCACAGACAACAGAGACTGAAGAAAAGACTATGCTCAGAAGCTGTATTACAGAAAGACCTCCAAATAAAAAGAAGAATGGTAGACCATCTGGGAGAGTCCGAGTGGCAAAACTCAGAAAAACTGGATAAGCTTACAGACACAATCGAAAGTATGACTCTGCATCGACATTGTTTCCAAAGTTATCCCACCACTGGGATGTCCTCCCAGGTCACATCCAGTTGTAGTGATGGGCCAGATGACAGAAATCTCGGCACATGTGCCGGTGAAACAAGATGAAACCCCATGTCAGTGCGCGCATCACTTTAAGAAAAACCATGTGGCCAATGCAGTTCCTGTGTTGTTTGGATGTGAACACGCCAAATTGTATGTACGTATGAGTGAGAAACAATTGACACATTTGTGGGTTTTGTTGGATGGAGATACTTTGTGTTCTTTGCTTTGCGTCGGTTTTTGACTCCTATTTGAATACAGGCATGAATTAACCATTTTGATCTCATCACGGAGAATAAGGTAAATTTTTATTCTGTTCTCATTTCCACTTTTGATCTTTTTTTTTTTTTTGGATTATTCAAATTCCTTTCCATGGTATATTTGAGTTAGTTTACATGGATTATATTTATATTATAGGTGAAAAATGTAGGATTTGCTCCCAAGTTTTGTCTTAATGTAAACTGAGCAATTCCACAATGCTGAAGCCTTATCGTAACACCGGTATGAGGGGATGAACTGGTTAACAATCCTGTGGTAAACTCTGGTGTTTACAGAAAGCAGGTGATTTAACTGGACCTTCAACTCGACCATCTGCACCCAGTTCAGGTTTATCATGATTGCTAATTGTGTTTATTTGTATTTTAATATTCTTGCAAATCACTCTATGTAATTACAATGAAATGGTTTGTAAATGGTGCAATCACCTCAGCCCAAAGCTGTTACAGCAGCTGATGTTTCTAAATAAAAACGTGAACGAATCTTGTTCAGACTGTTTCCAGTCTTTATTTAATTTGCCTGCAATTACTTTTTAAATCCAGAAGATGTCACTGCAAGTGACACAGCGACACAGTTTCAACACAGTGTCGACAGTTTGGAAAATGTGCCATACACCCAATGAGGCCTCATAAGAGTCAGAAGCACAAACAATACTCTGGCATCTGACATTATCAGTAGTTTCTTCTTCTGTGGATTGTAGGAAGAGAATATGTTTTGCGTCATAGTATGCATGAGCTGCTTTCAGAAAAGATCAACTTATTCTGTTTACAAGATAACGCACACTGGTATGTTTTAGAACCATTGCACTCTGGAACCCGTCCTGAAACTGCCATTGTCAAAAAAAAAAAAAATCTGTATTTTCGTGTAAATATACAGTACAAACAAAACAAAACTCTTCCATTTTGTTGTCATGTAGACAGGGCCATAGTTTTCTCTTTCTATGGTGGCAGGACAAAGTTCATGTTTTACATCTGGTCTGATCACCAAATGAGTAACTGTGGTCATTTGTTAAAGTATCTTCTACAAGAGCAAAGATTGTAAAACATATTATATGCATCAGAGTGCAAACCCTTATGGAGTGAATAGATATATTTTATAACCAAGGACAGGAAAGTTGCAGAACTGTTTATGAGACAGAGTGAGAGCTAGCTTCTTGGCATGAAAGGTTTGTTACAGAAGCAGACTTGTTTCCCAAAACTGTTGGAGTAAGGAAATGAACCACAGAGCAGCGATGGAGATGCTGCATCGCACCCTGACCACTTTTAAAAAGAGGAAGAAGAACCCACCTGCTTTCCATGAGCTACAGCTGAGATCACTCAAGCAGCTGTTGGACATTTTATAATATCTAAATCTTTATTTTTCCCGTAAAGGATGGAGAACAACATGGATGAAGACAGCTCTTCTGCAGTCAATGTCAACAATACCAAACATCACCTTACATGTAAGTGACTCTATACGTATTTTAAATTTTATGAGGATTAAAAAGTAACAATGCTATCCAGATGCACTTTATACATTTTTATTCCCTCTGTAGGAAGTTAGTTTCTTAACATGGGCTGTAACAAGAATTGTTTTTATGTCACATGTAAACCTTGAGCCTTTTTTGCATCATCTGAGAAATCTCTCTGCAAGCCAAGTTTGGTTTTTATAGCACATTTCAGCAACAATTAGGAGTTCTTTATATAAAAACATAAAACGGATAATAGTTAGATTTTAGTGGTACAATTGTCAAGTCTTGTCAGGTTTGCTTTACTGTGCGATTCCCTACTTGAAAGGGATAGTCTCTACAATGAAACGTTTAACTGGATTTCACTTCAATTTACTGGTCCATCTTTATTTTTGTATGATGGTCACCATAGTGATTTAGCCTTTCAGCCACATAGGTGAAAAACCTCAAAAGAAACAGAAACACACCTATTACATTCTCAAATTAAGATAAATGCATTGTGAAATAAACAAATATCCATGCTTTAAACCAGGGGTCCCCAAACTTTTTCCTGCGAGGGCCACATGACTGTTCCTTTTTCTGGTCGGGGGCCGGTGTTCTGTCAGATCAGCATACATTGTCAGATAGTCATACGCTTAGCTCAGACATGTATACGTTGTCATTACCATATGATTTTATTTAATCAGCAACATAGGATCATGACGTAGATCATCATACACTTTGTTATTAACAGTTATATGGCATCCTGACTTAGCGGTTAAGTAGATTAATGAGTTTTACACGGGCGTGTGTTGTAGTAGTGGAGGGAGAGTGAAACTGCGGACCGGGGGCGGGGGGCTGGATTACTGCCGACGACACATTCACGTTTGTAGATGGATTTTTACCCAGAATGCAAATGGAAAAAAACCGTGAGTGAAACGGTGATTGGTACTGACTAGTATATATTCCATTGAGGGAAACTAAGTTTCATATCTGCTCAAGTGCCCCCTTGGTGGTTGAAGAAAAATCCACATATATATGAAAAAAACACACTGAATGCTCTCTGGTATTGTTCAGGGGGCCAGACCAAATGAGGAGGCGGGCCGTAGTTTGGGGGACCCCTACTTTAAACCAGTTATACTCCAAAATATAAACAGTCAACATTTAGTAGTAAAATTTCACACCAATAAATAAGCATATTTATCAACATTTTGTTAAATATATTTTCATAGTCAAATATTCTGACCAACATTTATTTTTCTTTTTTAGTCTTATATTTTTCACTTTCTACTTTAACCAATAAACATCAAGTGTATCTTTTTAACTTACTAGCTTGACTTCAATAAAATTAAAACTATTAGGTATAACAGTCCATCAGAGTCCATGTACTGCTCCGATTAGTTTCAGCAGTGGTGGAGAAAGTACTCAAAAAATGTACTTAAGTAAAAGTACAAATACACAGACAAAAATGTAATCAAGTAAAAGTAAAACTACCACATTAACATTTTACTTAAGTAAAAGTAAAAAAGTACTGGTTTTTAAAAATAATTAAGTATTAAAAGTAAAAATACTTGCTGAATAATACCTAATCGCTAATATCATTTAGTGAACCGATAGCATTTAATTTTAATACATCAGAAATGTGCCATTTTAATGAACAATGCCACAGATAAAGATTATTGTGTTTACTCTGTAACAGTTTAGACTTAGATATGTGATTATCTGCATCATAATATATAATTTTATAGCAATAAGTGACAGACTGAGAGCTGAACCTGTATAGCCACATAAAGGCAATCACAAAGTCAGCTTTCTATCACCTGGAGAATATTTCCGGGATTAAAGGACTAATTGTCCAACAAGATCTAGAGAAACTAACCATGCATATCTTTAGTCGTTTTGATTACTGCAACAGTGTCTTTACATGTCTGACTAAAAAGACAATTAAATAGCTGCATCTGATGCTGACATTCTCACTTAAAACCAGGAAGACAGAGCACATCTGTAGCTCAGAGAACATACTTCAGAAGTCTGCTGTTAGTTTATGACTATCTGAACAGCTTTGTACCGCACTACATTAAAACCCGTTGTATCAACCTTCCAGACCACTCAGGTCTTCTGGTTCTGCTCTGCATCCCCAGAACCAGAACCAAACATGGAGAAGCAGTTTTCAGCTTCTATGCACCACAAATCTGTAACAAACTTCCAGAAAACTGTAAAACAGCAGAAACACTGAGTCCCTTTAAGACAAGTCTAAACCCCCACCAGTAATCACTGGATCATTGACCAACATATTTGATGTGTTTTGATGATTTTAATCATTTTAATCAAATGTAATATCTGTTACTGGATCCACAATTGGTGACAGCATGATGTGTTTATGATGGTTTCACAATGTAAACCACTTTGAACTTCCTTGTTGCAGAAAAGTGCTGTACAAATAAACTTGATTGATTGATCAATAATGACATTGATTCCATTTTTTCTTTCAGATCAAGGAGTTCAATCTGCAACAGTCCGGCGCCCTTTTCTGTTGTTGGTGTGTTTGGGGATGTTTTGTGTCGTTCTGGTTGGAAAAGTCGTCTACAGTGAGTTTCATTTCAGCAGAATACATTTTAAGTAGCTTCCTTTATGTCACGTTTTTACAGATTTAGACGAATTAGAGCAAACTTTCAGGCTCAGTATCACTTTACACATTTAACAAACACTCACGGACCACCAAACTTGGAATGACCCACAATAACACAATCTGAAATGAAAATGTTAGTGTTTTATTGCTATAACAATAACAGACATTATTTTCTCTGTTCATTCTAATGAGACGAGTGGTGTTGTTTTGTAAATGCGACCGGTCACAACAAAACAGTTACCCAGTCTACCTGTAACAGAGCCTGAAAGTGTGGATTCTAAGCTTCCCGATGATGTCAAACTCACAATCAAAGAAATTGTGTTGTGTGTATTAATAACATTTTAGAGATATTTTTAATTTAGAATCATAATAAAAGAAAAATAAGCTTGAATTGCTTTGGCAGAAACAAAAATCTTCATCTGCACCATTAAGTCTAAAAATGTTCCACTAATTTTTATCAATTGTATTTATTTACTGGTTAAGTCTGAGGAGTTTCTGCACTTTGCCCTCTGAGTTCGGTGTAGTCTCTGCCTTAAGTGGAGGAGCTTAAGGATCATGATGGAAAATAAGCCCAATTATTGTCAAGCCTTCCAACAAAAAATCACAACACATGCATAAAATAGTATAATCAACAATAATATTATATAAAAATGTTGCACAATGGCAGCATTGTTGCCTTGCAGTTCGAATCTCAACCTGGGATCTTTTTGCATGGAGTTTGCATGTTCTCCCTGTGTTTTCTCCGGCTTCCTTCTACAGTCCCAAAACCACGACTCTTAGGTAGAGATGTGCCGATCAGGTTTTTTCCTGCCGATTCCGATCACCCAAGAGGGCCGATCACGGCCGAACACCGATACCGATCACATAATAATTTTTTTTTTTAATCATAAGCACTACCGGTTGCATTATGTAGAAAAAGGAACCATGAAT
>NW_015115853.1:14596-15798 GCF_001443285.1 Poecilia latipinna
CCTTAATTTAGACAAAAAACTTTTTCCAAGAAAAAAAAAAACAAAATAAAACAGGCATTGTGCAAATTGTACTGCTATCGGTAATACTGTCTTTAACCCAATTTATGCCGAAGTTTCAAGTGTCTGCCTAAATAAACCTTCCTTATTTTAATTGTAAGTAGTTCTTTAAATGTCCTGTGAGATGATATACTTACCCATGTATCGATAACAACTGGAACTTTCAATATCCAGCAAGTTATTTTCGCAATATGCCGTCTATTAAAGAGTGCCCCCCGGATTAATTACAGTCTCTGGAGCTGCAGCTGTGAAGTTATCATATTAACCCGATACTTGCTGGAAAGTGCAACGTCTCCCCTTTCAGAAACCGTTGGAATTTTTCAGATAGCGCTACGTGTGGCGGAATTACGGTACTGCAAATTTGGATGTGTCGCTGGCGACACGTTCCCGCGTAGAAGGGTTAACAGACTGAAAGCATATGAAGGCTCTGAAGAGGCTAAATAATGTAAAGAGTCAAAATAAAACCTCTCAACATTGCCAAAAAATTCAAGCATAAAACTTAACATTCAAAGGCAAATGCAGGTACAATAAACAATCCTGAGTTACTAAATGAAAACTTCCTGATAGCATGGCGGCTAGCTGGTTATTGCTAGTTCTGAGTGGCTGTTTCTGACTGAGCGGAGTGATTATGCAGAACAGGGAGGAGATCGATTATTTTCTCAGAGATTATCTGTCTCATTTTAGGACAGATCCGATGAAACAATGACAAAATCAATCATCAAACTGCGGCCTGTCATTGTTTCATCGGATCTGCGACCATATGTCTTGGACACTCGGGTGAAGAGAGGTGCGGAGCTGTCCACTGACCACTACCTGGTGGTGAGTTGGCTCCGGTGGTGGGGGAGGAAGCCGGTAGGCCTGTCACAATAACAAATTTTGCTGAGCGATTAATTGTCTAAAAAATGATTGCGATAAACGATAATATTGTTTCAAGACCTTTTGACACTGATTTAATGGAAATGACGTAATAATGCATGCGATTTCCTGCCATAGATAGATACACTTTATTTTCAAAAGAACACATAACACTGTAACTGATAAACTAAATAAACAAAACAATCAAAAACAAAAATAAAATGGATTTTCAGTCTCCATTAACAAACAACGTACTTGAATAAAAACTAAATAACATAAAGCCAAAGTGA
>NW_015115853.1:20130-22161 GCF_001443285.1 Poecilia latipinna
GACTTGTAGTCATTATTTTGTGCCCAGGTGGCTGGACACCACACGGCACTATTGAACCCAATAGAACTGTTATACAAGGATTTCTGTCGGCTAATGTGTCTCTCAGATTTGAAAATGGACAGACAATCGGTTGACAACTCGTGTAGTGTGCGCTGGACATTACATCAAGGAAATGAGAGTGTGGTCCGGAGCTGAGCCTTTTTTATTCAGTGTCATCAACAGAAAGAAAAAAAGGCAGGAAGAGACGATAAAGCTGATAATTAAAATGAGGCCGATAGGTTTAATTTATCGTGCGATTAATTGATATATCGTTTATCACGACAAGCCTAGAAGCCAGTCAGACCTGGCAGGCCCAAACATATAGTGAAGGTCTGCTGGGAACGTCTGGCAGAGTCCCCGTGAGATGGAGCTTTAACTCCCATCTCCGGCAGAACTTCGAACACGTCCTGGGGAGGTGGGGGACATTGAGTCTGAATGGACCCTGTTCCGTGCCTCCATTGCCGAGGTGGCTTATCGGAGCTGTGGCCGCAAGTTTGTTGGTGCCCATCGCGGCGGCAACCCTCGAACCCGTTGTTGGACACCTTCGGTGAGGGATGCTGTCAAGCTGAAGAAGGAGTCCTATCGGGCCTTTTTGGCTTGTGGGACTCCAAAAGCAGCTGATGGGTACTGGCGGGCGAAGCAGCATGCGGCTCAGGTGGTCGCGGAAGCAAAAACTCGGGCGTGGGAGGAGTTTGGAGAGGCTATAGAGAAAGACTTCCGCACAGCTTCGAGGCGATTCTGGTCCACCATCCGGCGTCTCAGGAGGGGGAAGCACTGCAGCACCAACACTGTTTATAGTGGGGATGGTGTGCTGCTGACCTCAACTCGGGACGTTGTGGGCCGGTGGGCGGAATACTTCGAAGACCTCCTCAATCCCACCGACATGCCTTCTGTTGAGAAAGCTGAGCCTGGGGACTCTGGGTTGGGCTCTCCAATCTCTGGGGACAAGGTCGCCGAGGTGGTTAAGAAGCTCCTCGGTGGCAGGGCCCCGGGGGTGGATGAGATCTGCCCGGAGTTCCTTAAGGCTCTGGATGTTGTAGGGTTGTGTTGGCTCACGCGACTCTGCAATATCGCATGGATATCGGGGGCAGTTCCTCTGGATTGGCAGACTGGGGTGGTGGTCCCCCTGTTTGAAGAGAACAAGCACAACCATAGTAGCGGATGGATCAAACATATCCGTTTTTCTTTTTCCATCGTGATGTTATTTGGAGTCGGGGAGTACACCTCCTAGATAATGGAACGCTATAACCAGGTAACACCACCAGAGGGCCCTTCGCAACCACGGAGTTGCACTGGTTTTCCCTCAAAATCGCTCATTAATAAGACCAGTGGAAAGGGAGTCCTTAAATGGACGTGTGTTAGCTTGATTGGCAAAGCTAACATGTTTGGGTTGTTTACAGTCATTCTTTGTTTGAGTAACTTAGGGATTTCACTTATTTTACTTGTTATGAATATTCAATGATATACAACCCATGACTTCATTATCACCACTAAGAATCACAACCTATAATGTAAAAGTAGTTCTTAACCCAATAAAAAAGGACAGAATATTAGAAAAAAAAGAAAAAAGAAAAGGCAGAGGTAATATTCCTCCAGGAAACTCATCTCTCAGAGGTAGAGAATAGTAAACTTAAAAGATTGGGCTTTAATCAGGTATTTAGTGCATCACATGAATCAGGTCATAGAAGGGGGGTGGCAACCTTAATATCCCACAGGGTCACATTTGAGGTGATCCATAAATATAAAGACAAAGATGGTAGATATAATATAGTTGTGGGTAGGCTCGAGGGACAAGAAATTACCTTTGTCAATGTGCATGTACTGCCAGGTACATTTTATAAACATATCTTCCATATGATGATATCAGGGCCATGCAGAGACCACTAAAGGGGCAGGTGCTCAAAAAAAGGGCACATCTAACCGCATTCTGGGACAGAATATTAACTAAGCCTCTCAGCTTTCAGAGTTTAATAAACAATGATAAATTAAAAA
>NW_015115853.1:26623-29196 GCF_001443285.1 Poecilia latipinna
CTTATTATGCTGTACAAAAACCCCCAACAAAAAACAAATAATTTTATTACATGTTATTATGTATCCGAAGAGGGCTTAGGGAATAATAATAATAAAAAAAAAAATTGACCAAAAGGCCACTTGGGGACAAGGAGCAAAAGGGGCAGGTCCTCAAGCCCCCCCCAGGTCTCCTCCTCTGCACGTGCCTGGATCAGCCTGTGTCCAGTTTGAGTGAAGAGGCACGTGTGATCCGTGCTGAGGTAAACTTCATCAAGCCGCGGCAGCACGTGAGGCAACGACCATAGCCGCCAGCGGTGTTATTGGTGCGCACTGCCAGCTTTAAATGCATGAACTATAAACCTATCTAGTATAAACCTATCCTTTCGGAATAAATCTGCGCCTCCAGTGCAGCACTCGGAGCAACAGATGCTTGCAATCCAGCCTTTAAAAAAATTAAGCAATTTTTTATTTTTATTTTTATTAGTATTAAAAGAGGAGCTGCATGGCGGACTGCCAGGTTCATAATACACCGGGGGAAACCCTGGTGTGTGCATGATTGTTGGTCCCATCTGTGTTGCCTTGTGATTAACTGGTGACCTGTGCAGGACGTACCCTACATCTCTCCGATTTACCACTGGAGACCTTACAAGTACAAGTGTGTTTAATGAATGGTATAAAGAATGGATGTTAAATTATGAAATTTAACATCCATTTATCCACTGTCTGTACCTGGTTGTCAGTACATAACTGTAATTATAGAATGCATTAACAGTAAAACCTTCAACGTATGTCGTTTGCAGTAACTATTGTATTTGTGACACTTCAGTCAGAAGAATCACGTCTTGTATAGATCCAAAAAAGCACTTTTGTAATGTATAAAATATGTTTTTTTACATTTTTAAATGAATCACATATGATTCATGAGCACATAAAGATGGCGGCAAGTGCGGTGGTGCGTACTGGGGGTTCTCAAACAAAATCTGAGATTCTTATAAATAAAACAGCAGATGGGACAGTGATCATAGAGGATGAGATTTTAAACTTTATTGTCATTAAAATGAGGACTCTGTCACAAGATGAGATTGTTTTGCTGGTCTCAAGCAACTTCTCGTCTGAATGGATTGAAGAGTCCAAGCGTTTGTTGTTTGAATTTTGCACAACGACAGTGCGCTGCATCAGGCATAAAGGCCCTCAAAAGGACACTAATAACATTAAAGACTGCCTGAAGGTGCTTAATGAATGTGGAGAGAACATTCCCAGGTTTGTCTCTCATTACTGTGACTTGGCTTTATTTGCTAAAAGCAACAGTTGACGTCAGCCACGTGTTTGAAATCACAAGATAATTCAGAGATGTTTGTTTGGTATGTTTCACAGGCTAGCTGGGCAGTAATGATGGTCGCTATCAGCTCTATTTTTGTCTCACCCGAGCTGTTTGACAACCTGCCAACCCACATCGGTGTCTGCATGTCTTGGCAGTACATGAACTGCAGGGCACCATGCCAGATAGCAAAGTCTTTCTGATTGGTTGACGCTCCACATCCAGCGGCAAAATTTCAGATTTTCCAACTCTGACGTTGTACGTGCTTCTCACGGCTGAAATGGTTCAAACACGGAGCATTAGGAGTGCGAAATGCACCACAACGCACGCTAACATAGGCTTTGAATGTAAACTAGATGCCCCTGATGCTCAACTCGCATTTGGTGTGAACTCAGCATAAGAATACTGTCTGAAATCCTGAAAGGGTCTGAGAAATGGAAAATGTTAATGAAGATAGTTTGAATGACTTTGACTAACTTGTGTGTTTTTATAGTGACTGTGATGACAACCAAGCAGCATGAAAATATCAACAGCCTTACAACTGAAAAAAGTCACCTGGTTCAGCAACAAAAGATGATAGAGAGCCAGATCAAGGAGCTGATCCGAGAGAAAGAGTTGACCCAATTCAAAGAAGGAATTGACCAAGAAAAAGTGGATCTGATCCGAGACTTAAATCAGCTGCGCCGCGACTTATTGGAGGTAAACCGAGACAGAGAGAAGCTGAAGCAAGACAGAGAGGTGTTGAGACAAGATGCAGAGGAGCTGAAACGAGACAGAGAAAAGCTTACTGAAGACAGAAAGAAGCTAAGCCAAGACAGAGAAAAGGTTAATCAAGACAAAGAGGAGGTGATCCGAGACAGAGAGGAGCTGAGGCAAAAAAGGGAGGAGCTGAATCAAAAGAGAAGAGAGTTTAACAAAGACAAAGAGGAACTGAGAAAAAAGAAAGAGGAGGTGATTCAGAAGACAGAGAAGCTGAACAAAGAGAAACAGGAGCTGACCAAAGAGAAACAGAAAGTTAATGAAGAAAAAAAGAAGGTGAAAAAGGAGACAGAGGAGCTGGGAAAAGAGCAAAAAGAGCTGAGAAAAGAGCAAGAGGAGCTGAGAAAAGAGCAAGAGGAGCTGGGAAAACTGCAAGAGGATTTGGAAAAAGAAAAGGATCTGAGAAAAAGGACAAAGGAGCTCAATAGAGAGAAAAAGCAGCTGAATAAAGAAAAAGAGGAGTTGAACAAAGATGAAGAGAAGCTTCTCAAAGATAAAGAACAACTGAGGAGAGAAA
>NW_015115853.1:33657-35127 GCF_001443285.1 Poecilia latipinna
TTGGAAAAAGAAAAGGATCTGAGAAAAAGGACAAAGGAGCTCAATAGAGAGAAAAAGCAGCTGAATAAAGAAAAAGAGGAGTTGAACAAAGATGAAGAGAAGCTTCTCAAAGATAAAGAACAACTGAGGAGAGAAAAAGAACAACTCAGGAAAGGGACAGAGGAGCTTCGCAAAGGGACAGAGGAGTTTAGCAAAGAGACAGAGGAGCTGAGCAAAGAGACAGAGGAGCTGAACAAAGAGACAGAGGAGCTGAACAAAGAGATTGAGGAGCTGAGCAAAGAGAAAGATGAGTTGAGCAAAGAGTTAGAG
Source organism: Poecilia latipinna (assembly GCF_001443285.1). Classification (NCBI taxonomy): domain Eukaryota; kingdom Metazoa; phylum Chordata; class Actinopteri; order Cyprinodontiformes; family Poeciliidae; genus Poecilia; species Poecilia latipinna. The sequence continues at coordinate 33,967 of NW_015115853.1, forward strand.
AAGATGAGGACAAAGCAAGAGGAGCTGAGCAAAGAGGAAGATGAGCTGACTAAAGAGAAAGAGGAGCTGAGGAAAAATCAAGAGAAGCTCAGCAAAATGAAAGAGGAGCTGACCAAAGAGAAAGAAGAGCTCAACAAAGAAAAAAAGGAGCTGCCCAAAGAGAACGAAGAGCTGGACAAAAAGAAAATGGACATGGCCAAAGAAAAACTGGAACTGATCAAAAAAAGAGAGGAGCTGATCAAAAAAAGAGAGGAGCTGGACAAAGAGAAAGAGAAGCTGGTCGAAGAGAAAGAGGAGCTGAAAAAAATAAAACGGGAGGCAGAGAAACGATGCATTGAGAGAGATGCCCTAAGAAAAGCCTACTATTTCATCTTGGACCATAGAACCTTTCCAGTTGAAGAATTCTGTCCTGAACATAGTAATTATATTTCTAGATTACCTTTGAAACTCTTGATTACTCACTTTAATTTTGAAATATTCCAGGGTTTCCCCCAGAAAACTTGCTAAGCCCGGTGGTCGGGGCATTGAGTCGGTCCACCGGCAGTCCACCGTGTTTTGCATTCAAAGATGTTAAGTTGACAGGAAATGTAAAAGTATTACTGTGTAATTATATGTTACGGGAAAACATCTCCAGTGAAATGCTATTTAAACCCACAACTAGTCTAAAAACAACAAATTTGCACTTCTGTTTAATCCAAATTAAGACAGCAGCTCCATCAGGCCCCCCAAGAGCTTCAGGGGCCCCATAAATGCTAAGAATTTAAAACAGACCACAGATACATAAATGTAACACTTGTTTATTGAGATGATCAATGCTGTTAAATTTAATTCAGTTGTTTAGGCATACATAAATTAAATTATTTTAAATTGTTTAACATTTAAATACAAGATTTTAAGGAGCTGGCAAGTTTACTTTGTAAAACTTCAAAGAACAATATTCATAGTTGTATTGTTTTGTTACCATAGCAACAATCTGATGCTGTGAGTTGAATCTTTGAATTTACAAATCCAATTTAGTAAACTGCGATTATAACTTATTGCTTTTTAGGCTGGGCATTTAAACTACTCCCTTCTCCCATAACTAATCTCACTAAATCTAACACAAAAGCCGTTAGAGGTGCTGATATTTTTAGCAACAAAAGGAGCCCCTAAATCAAATTC
>NW_015115853.1:39363-47354 GCF_001443285.1 Poecilia latipinna
CTGCTCTGCTAGTGAAATGCTATGAGCAAAAGAGACGCTTTCAGCCCGGCTTTAAAAAAAGAAACAAAAAAAATTATCTTTTTTTCCCCTAGAAACGTAAACAAGCAACGCTTAGCCTGTCGGTGGGGCTAGTAAAGCATGGTGGGCCACCAGGCTTATAATACACTGAGGGAAACCCTGTATTCTGTTATAAACAGTTTTTCAAGACATAGCTGACCATTATTATCACAGGTAGAGTGCTGAAGGTCACTTTTCTGACAACAAAGTGAGCCAGTAAAATGAAGTCATTAGCAACAGGTTTACAGCCAAGTTTTAATTTCAGAGAATATTGTTTTTGTTTTTTAGTGAACCCTGTGGTATGCCACTTCTGACTAGAATATCGTAATTTAATCACCTTCCAGTATTGATCTGCACTCTACCTTTAAAAGCTTTGCTTGAGTAATTTTGATGATTGAAATGTTAAATAAGTCCACATGGATTTCTTCTAGAAATTATTTTTTTTTCTTTTTGAGATTATTTTACCAAAGTTTCACTTTATTCTGCTCTTTCCCCTTGTCTAGTGAAACCAAAGTGTCGGGATTGCCTGCCAGGCTGGATTGTCTATAACGAACACTGTTACTACTTTTATGAACTCAATTCTGTAGGGATGGAGTGGATCAAGAGTCGAATGTACTGTCGGTCAAAGGGTTCAGACTTGGTTGTGATAAATGATCTGAAAGAGCAGGTAAAACAAAATGCCACCTCTACTCTTAAAATGTATATCTAATCCGGAAGTTTCTGGATGATTGATAGCTTAACAATACTTAACCACACCCACTAATTGAGTCAGCACCTCCTAATTACAAATTTTTAAAAGAGAATAGAAAACGTTGGTTTCATATTGTAACCTCAGATTCTATGAGTATTGGTGCTGGTGGGTTTATCCCTCGCACGCAGTGCAGCACTGAAAAAAGCTTAGTCTTCGCCCACCTACTGGATGGGCTTCCCCCCGGCCTGTATAAATAACGGTCAGACCGGACAAACGGCTCCCTAACAGCCTTTTTTCTTCAGCTATTCAGGAACCAGTGAGGCCCACAGCTTAAAGGGCTGCGCCTATACTCAAAAAATCTTGCATTACAATACGTAACCAAAGTTCTATTTCGTATAGGCTTCGTCTTTAAGGCTATCGCTAGTTGGTTAACGAAGGGCACGCGAAGCAGGATGTAGTCTATGCCTCACTGGGGCCATCCAGACCACCACCATGAATCATCTGCTCGCATCTAACAAAAACAGTCTCAGCCTAGAGTGCGTAATTACCTCTCATACAGCAGAAGACCAGAGAGGAGAATAGGCTCTGGTCAGAAAGGTTGAGACAAACAGACCTGCTGCTGAGAACAGGAACAACAAACGTTGCGAATTGTAACACTGTAATGATGAACAGAACAGGTAACTTATCATACAGCAGATTGGACAACCATGTTGTTCTCAAATGCTTAAATAAACAAAGAACTCCCCAGGAAAAAAACAACAGAATAACAAACCATGACAGAAAAACATCATGTCACCCTGCGTTACATGCAAGGGTGAGACAATATTAACATGTAACAAAAATAATTATTCTGTCAGGAGTCTAGGAACAGAATGGGTGATAAAGAACATGGAAACGTCACACATGTAAAACCGAATAAATGAGCATGGAGAAGATCAGGAAGCTGCCGTGCAAATGTCCTCCACAGAGCTGTGGAGGATGAAATCCTTCTGGTGGAGTGAGCTCTCAGATTCTCTGGAGGACCCAATCCAGAAGAAGTATAAGCCTGTGAGATGGCCTCACACAACCAGTGAGAAAGATGCTGGGCAGACAGAGGACACCCCACTGCGTTATCTCTGTAATGCATGAACAGACGCTGAGAGCGATGCAGTGCAGACTTGCGCACCACATAAGAGGTCGCGCGCACGGGGCAGAGAAGATGAGAAGCAGCTTCTGTCTCAGATTTATGAGGAGGGTAAAAACCCTCTGAAGATGTCTTCCTCGATCTGAATGAGCTTGTGATGCTTTGAGGAGTAAAAGCAGGGTGAGCTGCCGTATTCTAAGACGAGGAGCAACAGAGAGAGCGGATAAATCGCTCGCTCTATTTGCAGACTTAAGGGCCAACAGCAGAACAGTTTTAAAAGGCAGGAACTTAAGAAGAGCCTGAACTAAAAGCTGGAATGGACCTTCAATCAGAGCGCGCAGGACCAGGGTCAAATCCCACGAAGGAGCAAGTGGGCGTAACACAGGTCTGTGTCTGTGTACACCTCTCAGAAACAGCTTCATCAACGTGCTGTTGAAGACCGTTCTGTCACCAAAACCCTCATGGCAAGAGGAAATAGCTGTAGCATGTTTTAATGGTGCTGAAAGCTAAATTTCTGTCCATCAGCTGCTGCAGAAATAACAGCACGCAGCCGAAAGGACATGAAATGGGCTTCACGCCCTCTCCCGCGCACCAGCGTTGAAAGGTTGACCACTTTGATGCATGAACGCTGTGGTAGAAGCGGCTCGTGCGCATTGAATGGTCAGCTCCAACAGCTGGGGAGACCGAGCCTCTCAGCGCTCCCGTTCAGCCGCCAGACCCAAAGATGCTGGCCTATTTCTGGGTGGCTCCTGATTGCTCCCCTTTCCTGGAGGAGCGCATCCTCTCTCCATGCCATGACAGCTTCCACAGTCGACCTGACACCAGCTGCTGGAGACTGGGAAACCACGCCGCGTACTTGCGGCATGATTACCGACAGCTGTTCCTCCCGAACTCGGTCCAGGAGCTGTGGAATCAATGGAACTGGGGGAAACGTATAAAGGAGCATTTTTGGCCATGGGCTGTGAGCGAAGGCGTCCTCCCCTAGTGGTGGGTCCTCCCGTGGGCTCAGTGAGAACCACAGCTGGCACTGCACATTTTCCCATGTGGCAAACAGGTCCACTGCCGCTCTGCTGAATCTGCTCCATATTTGAGCGAATAGCTCGGGATGGAGAGTCCAGTCCCTGTCGTGCCCATGGACATTATATCCGGTCCCCTGTTCCGGTCCCCTGTTCAAGACACCGAGGATGTACACCGCTCTGAGAGGAGGTTTACGTGTGCCCAGCACAGCAGCTGTCTGGCGATGTTTAACAGCTGAACGGAGTGCAGCGGAATTTATGTAAGCAGCTCCCACTCTGTTGTCTGTGTGGATCAGAACATGCTGACCCTGCAGCAGAGGAGCAAAGTGCTGAGTTACCTTCAGCACTGTGAGGCGCTCCAGCATGTTTATGTGAATAGACATGTGGTCTGGCCACTGTGCCACAGAGAGCAACTATGTCATTCTGAAATCCATCTGACATGAAGTAGGCTACAACAAACCAAGAGAACAACAGAAACATCAGGCTACTGGTCACTAATGATGAACAACACAAAATCAAATCATTTCAGAACCACGGAGAGCATTCGGATCATGTTGACACTTTATCAATTTCAACTCGGAGCCTGGAGCAGCTGAAGCTAGTGTAGTGTAGTTGAATCTGCGTTGTGTCTTGTGGAAATAACAGCCAGACAACAGCTGAGCTGAAGGCACTTTTAATGCTCCTGCATTCAAATAGCAGAAAATAGTAGTCAAAACAGGCTTTTTCTCATCACAGTGCTCCACAGCCTTCTCCCACAGAATCCGAACAGAAAGAGCAGCACGTGTGCAACTTGTGCAAAATAACACATTTACCTTACAAAATGAAAATAATTGCAACAGTAATTAATAACTAAGCCCAAACATGAGCATAATAATCTTAAACAGTACACAAATAACAAAAAAAAACATAATTAGACAAAATATTCCCACTAAAAATAATGAAATATCACATACCTGCATTCAAATAGCAGAAAATAGTAGTCAAAACAGGCTTTTTCTCATCACAGTGCTCCACAGCACCTGTTTAACTATGATCAATACTATTTTCAGCACATGGATGTACCATTTTCATGAGCAATGTTTCATGTAGTATAAGAGCAGCTAAATATCTGCTAACACAGTTCTAGCACTGTTTAACTAAGTTCAAGTGCCCCAAAGCACATTATTTTACAAGAACAGTAATCAAACTATTACTTATATTCAAAATACACTTATTGAACACAGAAAACAAAACTTCATACCTTCTCCCACGGAATCCGAACAGAAAGAGCACGATGGAGAGGGTGGGAAAACTTTTCACGGACTATAGTGGTACGATCCATTAATTTTTCTTCTGAAACCCCAAACTGACACTCATAACAACAATATATGAACTCAGTTTGTTTAACAGTAGAGATAACAATTCACATTTTCATTCACAACACACCAAGTTTAAATAAAAATAATAATTTTGAAACAGGATGTTACCCGCTATTTTGCAATGGATTTGCAGTGCTCAGATGAGTTCCTACCTGAATAGCTTCGCACTTGACAATCTAGTGTAATAACATCACACTGCTGCACTAGGTTTATTGTTGACACGTTAAAACGAGCACACAGCAGCGCATTGAAGCTGGTACGCAGAGGCACATGCCACATGCGCAGTGCCTCGCAGCAGCTCGGGCACCTCTGGATCTTTGTAAGTCAGCGCAGATCGCGCGCGCCGCCATTCACATAAAATTGATGATCTGGAAGATACTTTTTCAGGCGGCCCCAATGTGAACCCTAACTATAAACGACATACTGCTGTCTTTGTTCAAAAACGCGCTCAACCCGAACTGTTAAAAGCGTTACTATAACTCAGCCTTCAGTCCCTGACATCACCGCTGTACCACCGACAGAGAGAAAAGGGAATGTAGGCTATGCGGCTGGGCTGATAAAATTTACAATCAGTCTACAGTTAACTCACACATTGTAAAAAAAAATCAGAGTTGCTACCTGTAACTAGTCCGGCTCTTTCGCTGGGCTGCCAACAAAAAAGTTCGGTTCATCTCCAAGACAAAATATGTGTCCAGTTTTTGGCTTTTCCTTGCTCTCTTTTTTCCCCATTCTTTTCACTTTGCCGCTCCATGGAGCTCCACTCAAGTTAATTTAGTCCGTAAAAATACTCAGGCTAGTTTGCCATCTGTTGTCAAGTGATGACGTTGGTGGACGGCTGGTGACAGGTTTTACCCAGAATATACTTGGAGACAATAAGGATGATCCATTTGTAATTTTGTATGTCATAAAGTTTAAATGTAAATAAAGCAGTCATGTAGCACAACATTTTATTCAATATTTTACACCCACTTTGTCATTAAAATCAGTCGGTCTTGTAAAGTTTTTCGTAACCATGAGTCAACAATGACTGGGTCAGCCTACTATATAAACTACTGGGGCATTGCTCTATGTAATTTTACATACACCATACTCAATAGGAGAGGGCCCACCTTCTCCAGCTCTAATCAGACATATAAAGACTTGGATCCCTGAAGTCATATTCTGCCTCTCATCCGGCCCCCCCAAGGCCCTGGCCGGGGGCCACCAGCCCCCCATAGCTCTGCCCCACTGAAGGAGGAACAGCGATCAAACACTTCTTCTGGCACACAGGACCTATGCGCAGGCAAGTGAACCATCTCTGGAGGCGTCTCATGTGCAACAAATCCAGTGGGACCACCACGTGATCCGCTGACATCATTCCCAGCAACTGCAAGACTGACAGAACAGTCAGTCATATGAGGCCTGACACCGTGGAGCTGCACTGACAGAGCGGCGACTCAGGGCTGTGTCAATCGGGCTCTCATCGTTGCCGAGTTCAACTGCACTCCCAGATAAATGATCATCTGGGATGGAAAAACTGAACTCTTTCCCCCCAAGGCTCAGCAGATGTGTTGCCAGCTTCTGAGACTGCATTGTTGCTTCCTCTCTGGGCCGAGCCAGTAAAAGCAGGTCGTCCAGATAAAAGAAGACTCTCATCCCTGCTTGTGCATTGGCTGCAGCGCTGTTTCCACATATTTGGAAAACATGCGTGAGGCGAGAGAGTAACCAAATGGCAGACGGTTGTAGGCCCCTGGAAGGAGAAATGCAGACACTTCCAGTGTTTAAGGATGATGAAAATGTGGAAATATGCGTCTTTTAAATCTATGGAGGTGCACCAATTGCCCTGGTAAACATTTTCCAACACCTGTCTGATTTCCAGCATGAAGAATTGCCTCTCCATCATCGAACTGTTGAACAGATACAGATCGAGAACAGGTCTCACTCCTCCCGTTTTTTTTGAAAACCAGTAAACAGCGAGAATAAAAAGCCCGCGTTTTTCTCTCCTTGAGGAACTGTGGAAATGACACCTTTCTCCATCAGTTCCTGCAGCTCTAACCTGAGAGCGGTGTTCTGCTCCAGAGATGATAGGACTGTCTCCACGATCCCCTTGAACGGTGGAGGCCTGCCTCCAAACTGCAGCATGTAACCCCTGCTGATCAGCCGATCCATCCACCTGTCCAGGGAACATGCTTGCCACAACTCAGAATGACGCCTGCCTGGACGCCTGCCTGAAAGCAGGCGTCCATATATATCAGGCGCTGTGATGTGCATGGACTCCAGCCATGTCAGAGTCCCTACCACTGTCCTCTACCTCGGAGAGTCTCCGGGGGGAACCCATGGGGTTTTGGACAGAAAGGGCTGCCTGTTGGCCTCCATGCGGCCTGACATGACCGGGTTCATGTCAGGGCTCACTTAAGCCCCTTTTGCACTACACAGCCAGACCCGGACCGACCCAGGCAGGCCTGGCTTCAAAGCAGGGCTGATCATTTTTGCATTAGCACTTCCAGCCTGGTACCACTCAGCTCACTGAAACCCCAAGAGCTGCGGTTCCAATCGGGCCGGCCAAACCGTGCTTAGCCATTGATTGCATTGGCTGCGGAGTGGGACAAAGACCCAGATCTTTGGGTCAGATGAACGACTGTCATTTTTAACATGTGGTGTAAAAAAAATTGCCATCATTTAAAATCTTACCCATACGTTTTTAAACGTTTAATAATGACAGTATATTCAATTGTATTTTATTTTCTTTCGGTTAAAATCATTTTAAACAAGTTGAATGAACGATCCATGTTATGTCACCAAATTAAACAGATAAAAATGCAACTTTTTCCCGCAGTGAAAGAAAAAAGAAAAACTATACTGACTCTGGTCCCACTATAGCAGGGGTGGGCAATCCTGGTCCTGGAGGGCCGGTATCCTGCAAGTCTTAGACGTCTCCCTGGTCCAACACACTTGAATCCACCAGCTGAATCGCCTCCTAAGTGCAGTCAAGTTCTTCAGAGTCCTTCTAATGACCTCATTATTTGACTCAGGTGTGTAGAGACACATCTAAAAGTAGCAGGAGACCAGCCCTCCAGGCCTGGAGTTGCCCACCCCTGCACTATAGTTTGGATATAAATGATAAAATTTAACGTTTTCACCTAAATTATGAGCTATTTATCTGCGGTATCCTGAATGAATACCTCAACTTCCTGGTCTGCATCAGTTGTAATCATAAGGGTTTTGAAGTTGATCTGAATGATGACTCTCCAACTCTGTGCTACACTGGGATTACAATAGCCTCTTCTGCTAAATAATTTTAATGCTAAATGTAAAACACACTTATCCAATTGAAGTCAGTAAGGCTGTAAACGAGGGGATTGTTGCATCTGACGTCGCTAAAGCGGGGAAACCCCACAAACCGCAGTGGTATTTCAGCTGGCCGCGAGCCAAGTTCAGAGACCACACTCAGATGAGATTTTATTTTCCCGTTAAATGTAAAGTTGTGGTAAATGTTTCCCTAAGCGCAGGGCCGTGCAGAGACCACTAAAGGGACAGGTGCTCAAAAAAAGGGCACATCTAACCGCATTCTGGGACAGAATATTAACAAAGCCACACATCTTTCAGAGTTTAATAAAAGATGATAAATGACAAAATTCTGAGATATGCAATCAAAGCTAAGGAAAATCTCTACATAGAGTATATAACTATGCATATGTAAGATATTATATTGGTATTAGTATTTTGTTATAAGAAAGTATTGCAATATTCAAACCCGCAATTTAGCA
>NW_015115853.1:52053-52275 GCF_001443285.1 Poecilia latipinna
TGGTCCTATAGCCCTGGTCGTTTTGCATTGAGCAGGATACGTCACGTAAATCGAATTGTTGCTGAAGCTACCGAGGCGATCTCTCCAGCGACCGCAGAACAGTTTCCTTCTAGGGTCTCCCGTCCAGCTCCTTCTGTATGCGCTGAGGCAGGCATGTGCAGAGGGGGGCTTAGGGGGCTTGTGCACCTGCCACTTTTGCTCCTTGCCCCCAAGTGCCCTTTT
>NW_015115853.1:53269-54716 GCF_001443285.1 Poecilia latipinna
ACAACGCTATTATAATCAGCTTAAGACGTGGGGAAAGTTTGATTGTTACAATTTCTGGCTTCAAGGTCTAAACTACAGTCATGGCCAAAAGTTTTGAGAATGATTCAAATGTTAATATTTACAAAGTCTACTGCTTCAGTTTTTATAATGGCAATTTGCATATACTCCAGAATGTTATAAAGAGTGATCAGCTTAACAGCAATTAATTGCAAAGTCAATATTTGCCTAGAAAATGAACAAAACACATTTCAACTTCATTGCAGCCCTGCCTTAAAAGGACCAGCTAACATCGTTTCAGTGATTGCTCCATTAACACAGGTGTGGGTGTTGATGAGGACAGGGCTGGAGATCAATCTGTCATGATTAAGTAAGAATGACACCACTGGACACTTTAAAAAGAGGCTGGTGCTTGGCATCATTGTTTCTCTTCTGTGAACCATGGTTATCTCTAAAGAAACACGTGCAGTCATCACTGCACTGCACAAAAATGGCCTAACAGGGAAGAGTATCGCAGCTAGAAAGATTGCACCTCAGTCAACAATCTGTCACATCATCAAGAACTTCAAGGAGAGAGGTTCCATTTTTGCCAAAAAGGCTCCAGGGCGCCCAAGAAAAACCAGCAAGCACCAGAACCGTCTCTTAAAAGTGTTTCAGCTGCGGGATCGGGCTACCAGCAGTGCAGAGCTTGCTCAGGAATGGCAGCAGGCAGGTGTGAGTGCATCTGCACGCACTGTGAGGCGGAGACTCTTGGAGCAAGGCCTGGTCTCAAGGAGGGCAGCAAAGAAGCCACTTCTCTCCAGGAAAAACATCAGGGACAGACTGATATTCTGCAAAAGGTGCAGGGAGTGAACTGCTGAGGACAGGGGTAAAGTCATTTTCTCTGATGAATCCCCTTTCCGATTGTTTGGGACATCTGGAAAACAGCTTGTTCTGAGAAGACGAGGCGAGCGCTGCCACCAGTCTTGTCTCATGCCAACTGTAGAGCATCCTAAAACCATTCATGTGTGGGGTTGCTTCTCAGCCAAGGGAGTCGGCTCTGTCACAGCCTTGCCTAAAAACACAGCCATGAATAAAGAATGGTACCAGAATGTCCACCGAGAGCAACTTCTCCCAACTGTCCAAGAGCAGTTTGGTGATGAAGAATGCCTTTTCCAGCATGATGGAGCACCTTGCCATAAAGCAAAGGTGATAACTAACCTGCTCAGGGAACAAAACATAGAGATTTTGGGTCCATGGCCTGAAAACTCCCCAGATCTTAATTTCATTGAAAACTTGTGGTCAATCATCAAGAGACGGGTGGACAAACAAAAACCTGGGAATTCTGACAAAATGCAGCATTGATTGTGCAAGAATGGACTTCTATCAGTCAGGATTTGGTCCAGAAGTTGATTGAGAGCATGCCAGGGAGAATTGCAGAGGTCCTGAAGAAGAGGGGTCAACACTGCAA
>NW_015115854.1:0-5222 GCF_001443285.1 Poecilia latipinna
GGGACATGTCCCTACCGTCCCTACCCAAACCTACGCCCATGCTCTGACCTTATTCCAGTTTTAAACACAGTCGCCTTCAGAAAGAGGCAGAACATTTCTGTCTGTCTGGACCTAAAAAGTGATGAGAAAGACTTCAGGAAGAGAAAATCAGGAAACAAAATTGGACTTCTCAACACTATCTGTAATGGCAACAATTCCCCCTGTTCTCCTGGCTTTGAACTGCGGCTCACCTTTGTTCCTGTCAGACAGATTTTGTCTGGAGGATCAGGCAATGTGGAGAGCCCGGCACGAGAGGCAGGAGCTGATAAAAAAGAAAGAAAAGAGCGAGCCTGCTATCAGGACACAGAGCCTGATAAAGGACAACACTTAACAACAGTTACTGATTTATAGCTCAGGGATGGCCTGTTTTACAGATGCTTATGATTTAGGTTTATTTATACTTGAGACAAAAAAACGCCAACACGAAGACTTTTGTTATTTAGACTAAATTCCTCAAAGCCAATGGTTCTATTAAGACAAAAAGACATGAACTATAATCCCAAATATTATCTCTTTTAAATAATGTTTTTTTTCTCCTTTCCATGAATGTTTTTTGCACATTTTGTCAGATTACTGAACAATATTTCAGGAAAGGTGAAACATTGTGGGTGTAGCTGTTAATCCACTAATCATCATAGAAAAACACACAAAAAACTAAATAAGCATGTTTAGTTAACACAACCACATATTACCAGTTATTATGCAAAGTTTAGTGACAAGTTCACTGGAGCCCTACCCTGGAGCCAGGCCTGGAGGTGGGGCACGATGGCGAGCGCCTGTTGGCCGGGCTTTTTTCCATGGGCCACCACCTATGGGAGGGGCCACAGGTGGTGTTTCATATTTTAGGTAAGTGGTTCTTAACCTTTTTTGAGGTACCGAACCCACCAGTTTCATATACGCATTCACTGAACCCTTCTGTAGTGATAAATAAAATATGATTGGGGTGACCCAACTAGGGTCTAGTTGGGTCACCCCATGATCACTAGTCTATTTAAAAGGTAGAGTCTCTGAGAACAGTTCTTCAAAATATAGTCAGTGTTTTCAGCAAAGTTGAGCTGACTGTCCAGGAACGACCCAAGGTATTTAAAATTTGCCACAGTTTCAACAGGTTGGCCATCAAGAGAAACTGGAACCACTTTAAGGTTTTGTTTAGATCATTTAATTAGCTCTACATTCTTAAGAGAATGAAAATTTAATAATAAATAATAAAGACTTTGCGGTATTCTGATTTAGTCACGTAATTATATTAGTTGTGTTACCACTCCACGCCACTAGAGGCAGTACCAACCCCGAAAAGATGCGACTAAGGAGCAGATTTAGAAGTACACCGAAAGCTACAGAATTTGGTAAAAACTGTGAGCTTTGCTGAAGTAATTAAAGACACAAGTTCAAATCCATGCTGAGAGTGGAACTCCTTCAATCACTGCTCCTCCGCAGCTCTGATTGGCTCAGCAATGTAACGTGATCCTCTGCAGCAAGTGATGGCAAAGCGGGGCGTCATCACGACTTTACACAAGTGTGTCTTTACCTCCGCGGCAGAGGCTCCGCCGAACCCCTGAGACCGACTCACCCTTAGGGTTCGATCGAACCCAGGTTAAGAACCACTGTTTCAGGTTCTTTTTTGTAGACTTTGGTTGAAACACTGGATTGTCTTGTGTGTTTGGGTCACATTTAGTCTTACCTAGTCGAAGGTCCAGGCTCTGATATCAACATGAGATGAAGAGATGAAGGAAGTGAAAGACTCTTGAGGAGTTATAAACAGATTAATAACACAGAAGGTTCGTTTGAGCAGCTTCGTTTCTCTTAATTAGTGCTAAATCATCAGTACTTATCAGGCTGGCCTCTAATTGACTGTGAGAGGGAGCTATGCAATGCAAGCACTGTAATTGGTAACAGAGAGAAAGGTGTCTGCTCTTCTGTCTACAGGAACTCGTTCTGGTTCTTCTGGTTCTTTTCTCTCCCAGTGGGACTGGACTGCTTCTGTCCTGAAGTCTCATTACAAATTTCATTTCCAAACACATGAAAGTCCAGATAGAGGGTTCAGGAGACACTTAATGCATTTTGAAGGAAGAACTAGCTATCATCCACTGTGATTAGAACAGAGCTTGGAGGAAAATAAACAGCATATTGTTTGGAAATCATTTCAACTTGACAAAAGTTGTGAATAGAGTTTGAAAAGTGTTATTTTTCTCTCTGGGCTCTGCTTCCCGTTACCTGCTGCTTTGAAGCCTGTACAGAAAAAGCATTGCTGGCTGCAGGTTTGCCCACAGGGTCACAGTCGCTAGGTGATGAGCTGTAGTTGGCACTCACCACACTCAGCTATTGGCATTCAGACCAAAGCATTCAATCCTCGTCTCATCAGCCCAGAGAATCTGTCTCCTTCATGCTTTCAGAGCGCTGTAAGTGTTACTTGGCTCTCGTGTGGCTGTTTTCACGGAATGGCTTCAGATTCTGACCATCGTCCCATAAATGCTGTATGATGGAGTATCAAAGAGAGATGTATTCTTCCACAAGACTCCTTTTTATTTTCCAACATTTATTTCTGTTCAGGTCTTTAATTTGGTTCCTGGAAAAGGATTTGGTGGTTTGATATTTTTTTAGTAACATGAGCCATTTATCCATCCTTCTTTTAATCCTTCTTTTCTTTTTTGCTGTTTTTTTTTTCTTTCAGATTTTATGTCATAATTTTTTTTTTCATATCAAATTAACATGAAAGGTGCCACTTTGTATTTAACAGGTGTGCCTGTTTCATTATATCTCATCAATTCAGTAGATCTCAGGTGAATTCTAGTCCTGTACTAAATTTGTGTTTCTGCACCAATTTATCAGTGCTGCTGCACATAAGCAAAACAAAAAGCTTATCAGAGCCTGTTAAATATAAAAATCATTTCATAAATAAGGTGAAGTCTTTACAGCCTCCTCTGCAAGATTTTCCAGTCGCCTGATGGGAACAGTGAGAATGTTTTTATTCTACCTGATTTATCCACATCTGTGTTCTGGCAAAATGAAATTTAGTTCCCATTCATCATTGTTTGTTACAGTTAATCGTTTTTATGTGCAGCTCTACTTCGGGCATGCCAAATAAGAACCAGTAGATGTTTTTTATAATCTGCTTTTGGAAGAAAATCATATTTCTGGTCTGTAGGTTTTGTGTGTCTTTAAAGTGGCCAGAATGTTACACCGGTCATTGTGGCCAGAATTTCCTTGGGTCACAGTGGGACATGACTGCTAACATGTAGATCCTGGCGAGTCATTATATCAGTCAATACCATCTAAGCAACAAGGCAGTACTTTAGAAAACAGAGTTAGCTTCTAAGAGTAAAATATAACATGATGATTTTCAATAAGCTTTTTCACACGTGTTCTAAACATGGAAGAGGCTGATTTATTGTCTGGTGCAGATTCTGTGTAGTTTCCACTTCTGCAGGATGTTGTTGATTCTCCTCATGTAAAGTCTCAGCTTATTTCAGTAATGGCCAGAGAACTGAAAGCCACCAGGCTTTTAAAGTCCTTAATGACATATTAATAATGTTACTGATTGAGAGTTTTTTAAAATATGTACAGATGAATATTTACAAGCTAATGAAAGAAAACGTAGTGTGGCAAAAAAAAAAAAAGGTATCCACTTGAAGAATTTTTCAAGGATCATTAAAATCTAAGTAAGGCTTTATAATTTGAATATTGATAACATAAGTTAGAAAGGAAGTTATTTGCTCATTTCACTGTGGCTGCACACACACATAAACTCAAGCATACTAAGTTTTAGTCTCCTTCTTTTTTTATTTTCCCTCCAGATGAAGCCTGCTCCAACTGCTCCTTCGGGGCGATCTGTGACGCCCAGAGTGGGCGCTGCGTGTGCCCGTCGGAGTGCGTGGAGTCGCACCAGCCCGTGTGTGGCAGCGACGGCCACACCTACCAGAGCGAGTGTGAGCTGAACGTGCGGTCCTGCACGGAGCAGGTGGAGCTGCGGGTGGTCAGCCAGGGAGAGTGCAGTAAGTGGCAGCATGTTGTAATCATTACGGTTTGTCACGCTTCCTGTTCTGGAATCCTCAAAGAGCGACAGCCAGCTTCACTTCTGGCAAGTGAAACATTTTATCTTTGTATTTCATGAAGTTCTTCTTTTCCTGCTGGATTAAAAGCAGAAAATGAAATTCAGGAACACAGGGAGAGGGAATAAAATCTTATTTCAATGTTAGTTCGAAATATACATTTTAATGTGTAAGTGTGTGTGTGATACAGAAAAGTGCGGCAACACCGTCTGTAGCTTTGGTGCCTGGTGTGTGGAGAAAAAGTGCGAGTGCCCGCAGTGCAGTGGAGAGGCCAGCGCCCCGGTGTGTGGCAGCGACGGCATCACCTACAGCAACGAGTGTGAGCTCAACAGGTCCGCCTGCGAGCAAAAGAGGAAAATTGATGTGGTGAAGCACGGCAGCTGTGAGGAAGGTAGGAAATGGACTTTGAAATGTTGTAATTATGTTAACCAATCAGCCATTGAAGTGGTGTAATTAACTTTACCAACTGACCTGTGGAACGTCGTTTAGTCATTTGTGGATTTTCAGAAAGCTGACGTTCTGGAAAGCTTGTCGACACTCTGACATCAACAAAAGTTACAGTGAAAGTCACGCTGTGTTGCTGTAAACAGAAACGGTTGCAGGAACAGCTACTGTCATGGTACTTCAGTCATACGTTATAATTATTGTTCGTTCTTCCTGTTTTACCTCATAATGTAACTGAAATAGCATTCTGTTTGGTATTGTGCATATTTCATTCAAAGTTGAAAAAAGTGTCACGATCAAACATCTTTCTATGTTATGGGATTATGATGTCAACTAGACATCATAATCCCATGAGCATCTGAGAGTCAGAGCAGGTAGAATTTACAAACAGGGAATGAATAGAAATGAACCGACCAGTTATTGATTTCCTTATTATTAGTTAATTTTCTTAATTTATTTCACTGATTATACACTTTGACGATCTGCCACTATAACAAATGGTCTGCTGGTTCTGTGATAGAGGTTGGTTTGAATCCTAAATCAGAAAAGAGATCCAGCTACTTCAAAGCAGGTTTGTTGTTTGGTTACAGAAATGAAAAAACATAATATATATATATAAAAAAAATTCCCCTCTCACCCTCTGTGGGTGGTCACTTTCATCCTCTGAGCTCGGGTCCTCTACCAGAGGCC
>NW_015115854.1:9838-10954 GCF_001443285.1 Poecilia latipinna
ATATATATATATATATATATATATATATATATATATATATATATATATGTGTGTGTGTTTTAAAAACTTCATTTCAGCTGATCACCAAATTAGAGCCAATCATAGAGTAATACTCCCTTTTCAGTTCTAGTAATTTATTTATACATCAACAGACTATTCATATGAAACAGACAATGTATTAACTAGATGCATTGCAGCATTCCTGATATGTGATTCCCCTGAACTGTGAGCTATGAACTAGTGGTCTTTAAAAAGCCTGACCTGTTGGTTCTGATTTTGACCATTTTTTAAAATTTGAAATGTCACTAAATATAGCAGGAAAGTCCCTGAATTGGTAACAGTGGGGTGATTATTATTACTGCAAATGATTGGACATTTCCTGGTGGGTAGGGCTAACAGTCTAACCTCTGAATGAAGAGCAAAATGGACAGCAGCTGGTTTTTAGACCTTTGATTAGGTAGATAAGATCAGTAGATAAGATCGGCTTCACATGTAAGCATTGGCCGATCACTGTTCTCCCAAAATTGATGATGCCGGTGCCAATAAATCAGTTTGATTGATAAATCAGTGCATCTCCACTATGAACTATATAACAAGCCTGCTAAGCTAAACCAGGGTTGTTTGTTTTGTCGGCCTAACACTCATTTTAGTTGGAAGCAATAAAGTCTTTAAGTTTTTTTTGTTTTTTGTTTTCTGTTTCAAGACGTTTTAGAAAACTGAACTACATCAGAATCAAACCTCTACCAGATTATGTCACTTAGTTTCTTTGTTGTTTTAGCGTACCGTATTTTCCGCACTATAAGGCGCATAGAATAGACTACAGTTAGGGTTATCACCCGTTCCTTTGTTCCGTACTCTACAAATGTGGATGTGTAGTAATAAAGAACTGATCCCCGAGTACTTTACATAGCAGGCTGCCCCAGTCATTGTTTGACTCACGGTGTTGGTGTTGCGATATTGTGCCCAACTGCTTTCTGGGTAACACAGACCAACCGACACGCTGCCGCCGCAATCTCTGTCTTTCTTCTCCCCCCTGGCTTTAAATGTATAGGGGCTGGTCCCTTGGTAGCTCCAGTTGAAGCACCCCAGATGAATGTCTAAAGCCACTTTGTTGAC
>NW_015115854.1:14634-18182 GCF_001443285.1 Poecilia latipinna
CCACCCGTACCATTGTTTCACTCACGGTGTTGGTGTTGCGATATTGTGCCCAACTGCTTTCTGGGTAACACAGACCAACCGACACGCTGCCGCCGCAGTCTCTGTCTCTCTTTAAATGTATAAGGGCTGGTCCCTTGGTAACCCTAGTCGAAGCTCCTCGGATGAATGTCTAAAGCCACTTTGTTGACATAAAGAATGTCAACAAAACAGTCCGACTCCGGTCTGCGAGGAGAGCCGCGACTGGGCCGGGGCGTGGCCGGACGATGGTCACCCTTCTCCGTTCGCTCACAGCATGTTCGTGGAGAACGTGGTGCTAAATGATCTGCAGATGACCTGATTCTAGACGGTCGGTAGGTAGATAGGTCAGTCAAACTTTATTAACAAACCAGCGTTCTGACAACTATCCCAGCATGAACCGCGCGCTTCTTCTTCTACGGGCGAAAATGAAGTCAGCGGCTGCTTACCGTCGGCGGCTGCTTAGTTGCTAGA
Source organism: Poecilia latipinna (assembly GCF_001443285.1). NCBI lineage: Eukaryota > Metazoa > Chordata > Actinopteri > Cyprinodontiformes > Poeciliidae > Poecilia > Poecilia latipinna. Next base: position 15,124 of record NW_015115854.1, read on the forward strand.
CCTCCATCCATCCATTTTCTGAACTCCCTTGTCCCTCAGTGGGGTCGGGAGGGGTGCTGGTGCCTATCTCCAGCTAACGTTCCGGGCGAGAGGCGGGGTACACCCTGGACAGGTCGCCAGTCTGTCGCAGGTTGCTAGACCTGTTGTGGCTCAATATTGGTCCCTATATAAGGCGCACTGGATTATAAGGCGCACTGTCGGCTTTTGAGGAAATTAAAGGTTTTTAGGTGCGCCTTGTAGTGCGGAAAATACGGTAAATTAAACTAATGTACTGAATCTAAAACAAAGAAGACGTGATTTTTAAATGGTGAAGTGGCTCTCCACCCAGGGCAACATGCTGATGTGATTTCTATAGAATATTTAATCTTCAGGCAATAAGGAGTAGATGCCTCCATGTAAAGAAATATACTCGACTAGAGGCTAATGTTGCTAATTTGTTAACTGACCCTCAGACACATAATCAGTAATAACTTCATGACTGTTTCTCTTGTTTCTCTAAACTAAAGATTTATGACATTTAATTATCTGTAGTCCAAAATATAAACCACTTATACTGAACAGAGCTACAATTAACTTTTTTAAACATAGTAGAGATAACTCCTTATTCTATTTGTGAAAACACTAAAGAGCATTTCCAGTACTATGTGGACATTAGGACCATCTTATATTAATCACTACCATAGAAATATTCATTAAAACAATGTTTGATTTGTGAAATCTCTAATCTGTAAGGTATTGTGTGTAGAAGAAACGACCAGTATGACAGGACAAAAGTAAATATTCCAAGTATTGATTAGAAAATGAGAATCAGGAAAAAAGGATGGACTGGAAGTCAAAGAGCAAAGCGTCAGATCTCATGGAGATTTTTCTCCTGGCATTGCGTCCAGATTTGGTCTTTGCTCTAACAGACTCGTTTCTGTCCGAGGCTCTGAAGTTAGTGACTGGTGGTGTCCAGACGAGGATCCTGATTTCCTATGGCTAGAGTGTTTGTTGTTGCTCCCCACGCTGAAGGAAAGTGAAACCTAATTTATTGTGCAGATCGAATCTTGATCTGCTCTGACAAGACTCGGCATTGGATCCCAAAGCGGCGGCAGCCCGGCCGCTGGTTGTCATGCCGATAGCGGCGATGGTGTTCCCCTGTGGGTAGCTGGTCGCCACGGTGAACATTGTCATCTCCTGACAAGGTGTGAAGCAGAGCAGATTACAGCGCCCAGCAGGAGGGAAAGAAATGGATGTAGTTTAGAGGACTGGGCAAACAGACGGGAGAATCTACTTCCATTTTGATTGCCACCCAGGGGTGTTTTATTCTTCTCTTCGTTCTTTTGTGTTTTCTTTTTTTTTCTCCCATTATGATTATCAGCCATATTGCCTCTTTGGGCCCGATAGGCAAATTCATGCCACAGGGGGCTCCTGAAGTCCATTTAACGTCATTTCATTGGCTGAGGTGTGTGACCTTTTTGTGTGAGGGGGGGCATGAGGAATTGTGCGGCAGTATGCCCTCAGTGCTGACTTGCAGGCACACACTCTCCCTCCATTGTTGGTTGTCTGCTGTTAGACAAAAATGCTCTCATCTGCCTCTCTGAGGGAGTTTGTGAACATCCTGCTTTTCCTTTTTGATTCGGAGAAGCCATCAGGCTCACACAATAGATTTTTCTTTTGCACTCCCCACCGCTTCCTGCTGTCCCACCCACTCATTTCTCTCTTGGTTTTGCACTGTTCTCCATCAAAATTGTGCCTCCCTGACAAAAGAGGCAACCAATGCCTTTTTTTCACATGGGGTAGAGAATCGATGAATCTCGCCCTGGGGGTAAATACTGGTGTTTTTGTCCCGGGTCTGATTGTTTTAGCCCTGTGAGTCTGACCCGAACCCTCCACTGGAAGTCTGCTGCCACTGTTACACAGTCCAAACCAAGCTGTCGCCTTTCTGCTCTTTCTACGCCTTTGCTGTGCTGCCCGTGTTAAAAATGATTTGTCTCTGATGAATTCACCTTGCGGAGATGAACGAGGGGTGAGTTTTGGCAAAACAAGAAGCATATATTTCTCCAAACAGAGGCCCTGTGTCACAACATATTACATTGTATTTTCTTTCTCCTGCTGTTGACAGCAGCGAAGCTTCTACATCACCAGTATGAAATCAAAGATAAGCCTAGTGAGGAAATGAACATGTGATTTATATGCTTGTGCAGAACCTGCCTTTAACCCACCTTCATTAGTCTTATTGGTAGGAGGGCACGGCATAAAAACCAAAGTTGTTTTCTCTTGCTTTTATTTAGTAGTAAGGAAAAATGACAGTGTTCCCACTGTTGGCCATACAGAAAAATTTATCACCTGTTTAATTTCACACTCGGGCAGGCTTGGCCTCAGCTCCTTTTCCTCTGACACTGACAAAGTGGCAACAGAAAGTGGTGAATCAGTTGCAAGAGGGTTGTTTGGTGGCCCATTTTAATTGAAAACAGCATTTAATAAACAAAGTGGTAAATGTGGGAAGAAGCAGACTTTCTAATCCTTTTGAAGTGGGACCTGGATCAAACTCCACAACACACGAAAGGTCACCAGAAACGCAGCTGGGCAGGTAGAGAAGGAGTGGAGTTCCCTGGTCATCGATCATCTTCATGCCCAATCAGGATTTGTAACCTTCTGCAGCAGGACCAAAGTTGTTCTTGCCATTTACAAACAGCTCATCTTTCTCCCCCTGAGGTGTGACACATCATCCGTACATCTTTTTGGACCTTTGCCTGTGTAGCTGGTTAATTTGATTTTTTTTATTTTTCTGATGAACCTTCTCAAAACACGCTTTTGTTGAATTTACATGATTGTTGTCGCCTTTGCACTACAGTGGGTTATTTCTAATTTATACTGTTTTTATTTTTGGATCCTAATGTGGCCCCAAATTCATCCCCATTATCTATGTATATTTGTTTTTCCTTGGTTTTTGAATTGTATTTTATTTTGGTGGAGAAGCTTTTATTTTCTTGTTTCCTGTTTTCGTGTCACATCCTGTGTGTTCCCGCTGCCCTCCTCAGTTTGCGCCAAGCTGTGCTGGGGAGAGGGAATCGCAC
>NW_015115854.1:21466-49525 GCF_001443285.1 Poecilia latipinna
TAATATTCAAAATGTAACAAAAAAAAAGTATACTGCTCAACTCATAAGTTGTAAATAGTTTAACTTTTTGATGTTTAGCACAACACTGTTCTGGGTATTTAATTCACGTTGGTGACATTTATCCAGTTTACCATGCCAACATGGTTATTTTTTTTTGTTCTTTTGGATGGTAAAGGTGTGAGTGGGAAAGCCAGAGCCAGGAGCTGCTGCTGAACATGTTTTTGTTTTAAACAGAAATAAATCAATGCAAATCCTGGTTCCTTGACGTGATTCATTCTACAACTATTACACCTGGACTAATGTCCTCCCACATCCATGATGACAGTTTAAGTAACTGATGGGGCCACATAAGGTAATTTATTCTTCTTTGCTTTGGAATGCCTTATTCAGGTCAAACTATGCTGATATGGATGTTTATAAAATTGGTATTTTTTCTTTGTTTTTGGGTAAATTTGAGACTGAAACACTGTAATACCTCAGCTGTACCAGCAGGTGGTGACAGAGTCAAACTTTTAAGAGAAGGATCCTGAGAGTGGCTAAAGCAGTGCTAGGCTTCGGATTGTCAAAGATCACAAAATTACTAGAGATGTAATAAAACATTCAGCTCAAGAGATGAGACAATGAACTTATTGGGTTCCAAGTATGAGCTAACCAACTGTTGAGCCAATCAAACTTTATTTTAAAGAATCTGTTCTCAGTAAAATGGCCCATCATTTTTTGAGTTGTCCATATTTTGTTTTTGTTTTTGGCTAAGATGGTCCTAATGTCAGAAAACATAATCGGAGCGCCCCTGAGATTGTCGGAATGGGAAGATCGGGTCACAAATTGACACAGTTCTCTGAACTCAAGTTAATCCCTATAACCAAATTAAAACTATACCACAGTTTATATAAAACAAAGCAATTGCTACCACGTTGTTGCTGCTAAAGCAATAGATTATTGCAGTAATGACAATACTAAGACATTAATTGCTCTACTATTTCGATGCTGAAACATTTTTAGAGCAGGTTTTTTTTTGTAACCTCTAGATCAGTGGTTCTTAACCTTTTTGAGGTACCGAACCCCCAAGTTTCATATGCGCATTCACTGAACCCTTCTTATCCCCCCCGCGCCGACACACAAAAGATTTTGCGGTATTCTGATTTAGTAATGCAATAATATTAGCTGTGTTACCACCCCACTCCACTAGAGGCAGTATCAACCCCGAAAAGATGCGACTATGGAGCAGATTTAGAAGTACACCGAAAGCTACAGAATTTGGTAAAAACTGTGAGCTTTGCTGAAGTAATTAAAGACACAAGTTCAAATCCATGCTGAGAGTGGAGCTCCTTCAATCAGTGCTCCTCCGCAGCTCTGATTGGCTCAGCAATGTAACGTGATCCTCTGCAGCAAGTGATGGCAAAGCGGGGCGTCATCACGACTTTACACAAGTGTGTCTTTACCTCCGCGGCAGAGGCTCCGCCGAACCCCTGGGGTTCGATCGAACCCAGGTTAAGAACCACTGCTCTAGATATACATTCCAGTTGGATAAAAATCTCAGTTTTTATATTTAAACCCAACTTGCATGTGGACAAGAGAAACAGATGATCTAAATATCGACGTAATTGTGGAAATCACCTCAATGCCTCAAAGCAATAATAATAATACCAATCCAAACTAGTGTTGAGTGTGAGGATATAGTCAGACGGATTCTGATGAAGACCAGACATCAAGTATTCTAGTTTACCAAGAGCTCAGTATATGTCCCACACTTCCTCTTGAAGCTTCAATTATTTACCCATGTTCTGTTCTTTCAGTTCAATACCCGAAACTTCGACAACTTTGTTCATTTCTAATATTATTTTCATTGTCAAATCCCCGCTATATTTCTTCAAAGTTATCCTCATGCAATCCACGTTCTTTTCTTCCCTGACTGCTGAATTCTGTCTTCTTAATGGAGCTCCCTCGGCTAAATAGACTCGGGCCTCTGACATGATTGAGTAAAAATGTACGGTTGGGCAGTGCAGAGAGAATAGCTGATGCAGCCATCTTAGCTGGGGATGTATTAATTGAAAGGTTCGTAGGCGGCGCAGGTGGTGGACACATCAAAGTACAGCCACTAATTAGGACCCCCCTCTATTCGCTTTTCACTTTTATTTATTTATTCTGTTTTAATGTCTTACCTCTTTTATTTATTTAGCTCGACTCTGCGAGGGCGCCTGAGCGGAATATGAATTGGGTGGGCTGGCTTGGCTTTTTTATTGTGCCTTGCTGAGCTGGCATACAGTAAACAGACGCGGGAAGCCAACCATCACTGCTTCATCCTCCCTCTGATCTGTCCTCATTTTTATTTTTTATCTTTTCTTCCAAGGTCAACTGAGCCAGGAATACCCGCAGTAATGTCACTGGTGGCTGTGAGCTGCAAAACAAAATGTTAACTCCAGACTGGTCCACAATCAATACGATGCTACAGTGGTTTACATTGGTAAAAGGGTTCGGGTTAGTGGTTACAGATAGCTAAAAGCGTTACACTAGGGTTACTCTTGGTGGTTAGTGGTGGGTATAAGCATTAGAGTTACAGATAGATAAGTGGGTTAGGGTAGGTTCAAGGGTCTCAGGATAAACAGTATTCTAGTGTAAATCTCTAAACTGATGTTTGTTCAAATTCATTTAATTTCAAAAATACTTAATTGATCCCAAAGCGAAATGAAATGTCATTTCGAAATAATTGTTGATTATTTCTGATTTAATTGAAATAAAAAGGACGCCTCATTGGTGGTTCAGAGATGTCTAATCTATTTAGTCACCATCCAGCCTCAGCTGCACTGGGTCATTATTTTACACTAGCAGCAGCAGCAGCAGTTCTTTTCATGTCTTCTCTCTTCTCAGCATAAATGTTGAAATTTGGTCACTCAAGAAATTTTGACCCTTCAAAAGCCTTTCCATCCTGTTGCTGATGACCTGTATCAGAGAAGAGCTGGGATCCCCTCCCCTGCCTCTGTGACCTTCTCCATAATCTACTTTAAGAGATGGGTTACACTAAGTGCTACTTCCATCACTGGAACATCGATTTCGCCATTAGAGACGGAGCATCAATACACAGAGTGGAATAAGCCCCAGAAGAAGACAAGACAATGGGGAGGAGAAGGAACACCTTGAGTCTGCTGGGCGTCTCTGGGAGCTTTTAGTTCCTTTTCTGAAAAATAAATTAGTTTTGAATGAACTTTCTTCCTGCCTCATGAGCCTCTCGCCCAGTTTGACATGCTTTCATACTACTGTTTTCACACGCATTCACCTAATCTCTCCCGGGTCGCCGCTGCAGGAGATGTTCGCATCTTCAAAAGATGGGATCCTCCCACTTTCCTCATCTGCTCAATTTGTTGTTCTTAAACGAAACCCAAAAACAACATGCTCTCACATGTCTCTGTTCTTTTAATCCCTTTTAGGAAGAATAAAAATACACAAAACAAGCAGAAAATGAAGAATTTTCATACTTTGTGCTGGAGACTCAATGAGTAGCTTTTCCCTCGCTTTTAATGCAAGTGAACGACTTTCAGGGTCACAGTTAAAGAGTTGCTGTGACAACTTTTCTCCAAGGTCTCAGGAGATAATTAAATTTAACAGAACACTGTGCAATTAGCTGCATTCTCATATCAGGAGGCAGGCACCCATAGAGCGGGCCGCCCGCAACTAAATGGCCACAGATTCCCTCCCTTTTTTATTTCTGATTTAATTGAAATAAAAAGGACGCCTCATTGGTGGTTCAGAGATGTCTAATCTATTTAGTCACCATCCAGCCTCAGCTGCACTGGGTCATTATTTTACACTAGCAGCAGCAGCAGCAGTTCTTTTCATGTCTTCTCTCTTACAGCATAAATGTTGAAATTTGGTCAGTCAAGAAATTTGAGATTTATGTTGAACAAAAATATGTTTGTTGTGAAAAAGCGTGATTTCAGTGTGTGTTTTATGAATAATACAGTGAGTTTTGTGTTTTTATTTGCAGAATGTGGCTCGGGGGCATCTGGCTCCGGAGTGGAGAGCTGCGAACAGGAGCGCTGTACGACATACGAAGGGATTTGGAACGAGGATGAAGAGGATGAACGCTGCATCTGCAGCTTTAACTGTGACAGCGTGCCACTCAACGAGGTACGGCTTCCAGGAAAAGCAGGCGTTCACCTACAGGTTTAGACCTGATGTAGTGTTTTGTTTCTGGATAGATTTGCTACATCAATTTAACCAGCCGTCCCAACGGTTGGAGTGTGAATCTAAATGTGTTGAGATCCTCTTCAGAAATCACAGTAAATAACAAACATGGAGATTGTAAAATTGTAAAAAGATAAATTTATTATCATCTTCCTAAAATAAAGGGTTATGCCATTTTTTACTTAAAGATAGAAAAAAAAATTCACTGTTGGTAAAAAATGACTTAAGCCATAACTTTAGGAAGGTGATAATATGTTGTTGCAACTGATTAAACAACACGTTCTCACTCCCAACTCGTCATATAGGGATGCTTGGGGTCGGTTCCCTCTGAGTCACTTGTTGACGCATCGGGTACCCCTTTCTCGTCAATAACTGACGTTCAAGGTGCTTTCATTGAATGCTGTAGCGCTCCCTAAGCATCCGAAACTGACGATCTAGGAACGAAGAGGATGAGTCTATTCTAATTTTCTAAAAGGCATATAAAAAGTGATACAATTCATGCACAGCTGATGTATCTGTATGATTTACCAATTTCATTAATTTTACTTCAGATTAATTTTACTTCTGCAGCTGTGATTTTATCTTCACAAAATGAAGATAAAATCACAAAAAAGCACCCTGCACATCAATTATTGACAAGAAGGCTGTACCCGATGCGTCAACATGTGACGCAGAGGGAACCTGCCCAAGCGTCCATATTATGACTAGTTGGGAGTGAGAACATATTGGATTAAAACATATTAGATGTTGGGGTTTTTAAATGTCTTATTCTTTATGCTCATCCAAAAGTCTCCTTGAGTTACATTTTATTAGTCAGAAGTTTTGAGATTCTGAGACTTTGAGAGGGAATCCATCGACATACGTTGGGTTGATGTGTATTTGGTTTGTGAGAAGGTAAACAGTTTATCTATGCCTGATAAAAATAACATACCATCACGTCATAGAAATCTCCCTGTCTATACCTGCTCTCTCTCTCTACAGGTCTGTGGCTCAGATGGGAAAACCTACCGGAACGAGTGCGAAATAAAAAACACCAAATGTTTGGAAAAGAGGCTCTTGTTGGTTCAGAGTCAGGGTCCCTGTGCAGGTCGGTGCTTCACACATAAACACATACAGTGATTGCAGGTTACTCTATCATCATTGTCACTGCCATCCCATTTCTCCACTCATTCCCTCCATTGACAGGTTATCTCTCCTCCCAGTATAATTCTGACATAATCTCTGTTGTCTCTTCTTTGTCAGCCCAGTCACCAAAAGCTAATGAAATGATGTAGATAATGCTTAAATGTGCTTTGTCGTGTCTGCGTGATTCGCTCCAGGAAAGTTGACTCACAATTTTTTCAGCAGCGTTCGTGAAACTGACGGTTCCTCTGGAGGTCGGCTGGTATTAAAATCTTTCTCACGGGCCTGTGTGTGGAAGGAGCTGATTGCAGTAATGAGTCTTTTTTTTGTCTTGAAAGTCTGACAATTTAGAGCAGTGGTCCCCAGAGTGCGTCCTGGAGGCCCGACATCCTGCATGTTTTAGTTCTCTCCCTGGTGGTAGTAACAACCTTTTCAGCATGTCAGTGTTCTTCTTAGACCTCTAATGAGCCATCATTTGATCCAGGTGAGCTAAACCAGGGAGAGACTAAAACATGCAGGATGCCGGGCCTCCAGGACCCACTATGGGGACCACTGATTTAAACCATGAAACTTGCCTGCTAACCCTGAGGATACCACTTTGCTCCACTTACACTAATATAAACAGCTCTTCTTTGCATGCAATAATGACCCAGCGAGCTGATTGTTAGATCAGTGGCCAGGCTGCAAAGGTTAACCACCTTCCTCTCAGTGGCTGTGTCAAATGAAGAGCTTTTGCTGGTGAAGGCCGAAGAGCAGAGCAAAAGGCACTTCAGGGATTTTGTGTGATCACTCTGGCCTGCTTGATTCCCCCTGGGTCCAAAAGAGAGGAGGATGGAGGGAGTTGAGGAGAGGGAGAATGAAGCAGCTCCCAGTGTTTCCACTCACATCCTTGCTGATTCTTCTTCCTCCTAAGCCGGCCTCCTTGGGGCTGACTGTCACGCTTCTCTACCCTCCATGGATAATCAATCCTCTTTCTGAATAGCCGTCTGTGTGTACCAGACCTATGGGCTTCTGCTCTCCTATTGGCTCATGGATGAACTCACATCTGTGGGATTTTCCTGCCCTCCACATTAGTTATGTGAGGACCAGTTTTTATCTTGACCTTAAGTTCAGAAGCCAGAATCAGCCCTGGGTTTTAGTAGCTCTGAGCTGTAAGAGAACTTCTTGAGACTAACTTCAACTTTCCTACCAATTACAGCACCTTGTATGAGATTTCATACAGCAAAGATTCATTGATTAAGTTTAATTTATTTTACTGGAATTTGACCTGATAAACCATAGCAGAAGACCGTAAAGTCAAACGAAAGATGACAGCTGAACTTCAGCATCTTTTACCAGGGATGGGCTCACTTCGGCTAATCTGCTAATAGCAGAGCTAATTTTTCATTTAGCACTTTTGCTAACTATGAAAACGTTTAGCGTACTTGGCTTCCTCTAATGCATTCTTTCTGGACAAATTCTACTGCATTAATTAGTCTGGTTGTTTTATAAACTTTCAGTTCAGTAAAGTCCAACATCTGTGTTAGTGTTTTACTTTGTTTGAATAAAAATTCTTCAATTAGTCAGAGGCTTTCCTTCATGCTCTTATTTTGAAGAGGTGAAACTGTTTATGAAGCCGTTCTGTTTCCTCTCCTCACCTTCTTTTTTTTCCAAACAAGAAACATACAGGAACAAAATAAAAACAGTGAACAGAGAGCAAAAGAAGTAAACATAAATACAATATCTAATATCAATATAGAGAACATGTAAATTATGGAAAAAGTAAATTGGTGCTCATCTTTCAATGCCGATATGATTCAAACTGATTAGCTTCTGCTAACTACTGACCGTGTGTGCTTTGGCATTAGCAAAACTAATGTTTATAACTAGTGCTACAGAGTTAGCATAACTAAGTTCTTAGTTAGTGGTGTTTACCACTGTTTTAACATATAATGGTTTGTAAATGTAGCAAGATTAAATCTAGAAAAGCTGAATCGTGATGATTTATCACATCGTCCTGAAGCAATTCAGGTAATCCCTCATTGGTACCTGCCAGCTCAAATCTGGGTCAAGACATTCAATGCAATCCAAAAATATGTCTGGTTCTGTGGAAATGATAATATGTCCAGGAATATAAAATATATTATTATACAAAGGAAATAAATGCAGTTGAGTTGGGAAATATGAAGGTAATATTGCATGTCATAGTGAGCAGCACTGTGCCAGACAACAGCTACTGCAGAGAAAACCAAGCACAGGGTGGAGGAACGTATAAAATTAAAAGTTCTCCATGTCCCAATAGGCTGGGTGCAGATAGCTGAATGGAGCGTTGGAAAGTGGCAAGTTAAATGAACTGTGTCCAAAGCCCATCTCTGGAGTGGGAAAGAGCTGGAGAAAAGGAGCGAGCCGAGTCATCACCATTAGGCTGTGGCTCATATCCACACCAGTAACAGTGTGATTTATGGCCGCCGTATCTCCAGCCTCCAAACTCCAAATTAGCAACATAAGAAAGGGAGACTGGTTGGGGAATAGAGAGAGAAAGAACCAGGCCAAACAGAGAAGTCTCTGTTTTTTATCTACAAGTTAACTTTTCACCCAAAAGTTTGGGGAAATTTTTGAACGTTAGGCTTTTTTTTTTTTTTTTTTTGCCTTGGCTATTAAACAATCCCCTCTGCCCCGCCACCTTTTCCCTCCTCCTATTGTGTTTGTTGTCGGCTGCCAGCTTCTGGAGAAAGGCCAGCGTGAGGAACACATTTGTTTCTATCGGGCTGACTGTAGCTCTGCCACGCTGGTTTGGCGGCTGCTGCAGACAAAAGAGGCAGAAGCAGCTTGGCACATCCCTTCACATAAGGCAGAGCTCTTTCTTTAAGATGTAGGTTTCCTGTGCAGCTCCACAGACAGGGACAAATGGAGACAACATCCCTGCTGGTAGGTGGTAAATGTCAAATTCAGCAGGAAGGCATTGCTTGTTTTCACTAGAGGTAATAGCATCTCTTACCCTTCCTGATATGGAGCTGTTATAGTGAAAGTAGAAGATAAACTTGTTATCTGGAAGCTGGTTCCTAGCCTCCTGGTCTCAATTTTTTTTTGCAAAAAAAAGTTTAATCTGTTTAAATTATTTTATATAATGTCCAATAAATCCAAACCTTACCCATTTAAATCTTCCTCTGTATCTTCTTGTTCCTTTCTTTCTCAGAGAATTATGTTACGTCTCCGACGGAGCTGACGGCGCTGCAGCACTGCGGCCTCTCTCCGTATGGCTGCTGCTCCGACAACATCACCGCCGCTCTAGGGGTCGGACAGGCCGGATGTCCCAGTGAGTCTTCCTCTCTCCGCCTGCTAAACGTCTAATGCTATCGGGCCGTGAAGGCGCGTTGTCCTTGAGTTGCAGTTTCTGTAAGATTACAAGCAAAGTTGCAGAGCTGGAAGCGTTTCATCTTAATCCCAAGAATAATTATGATGATGCTGGTCTTTATCAACAGAATCAAATCTTTCCTCTACTGATGATCTCGACTCTTGATAGCGCCAGAAATGTAGGAGAAACGTGGCATCACGCTGTAATCTTCAAGATGCTTCAAAGATGGGAAAAATGCAGATTTAGAAATAGAATATGCTGATGGATAGAGTTTCACACCATTACTAAAGCCATGCATTTATGTGTAGCAGGGTTTTAAAAAGCTTGAAAATGCAAACTGTGCTGTATTTTTCCTCAGGCATCTGTCAGTGTAACGTCCACGGCTCCTACAAAGGCTCCTGCGACCCAACCAGCGGCCAGTGCTCCTGTAAGCCGGGGGTCGGCGGGCAGAAGTGCGACCGCTGTGAGCCGGGCTTCTGGAACTTCCGTGCCATCATCACTGACGGCATGAGCGGCTGCACGCGTAAGAAGCCACTGTTGGTCTCTATTCGCATGATGCATGTTGTAGAAATGGCCGAATCAAACCAAATTTTTAGAAAGTATCTAAACCGAGTCGGTTCAGATTGATGTTAGTAAGATTTGTACTTTAGTTTCAGATTCCCTTTTAAAGTTTTTTAGTTTTGTATTGTAGTTTCTTAGACTGGTTGAAAATCATCAAACTCAAATAATAAGTATCATGATTGGTATCGGTATCGAGGATATGGGCCTGTATTTACTTGATTTGGATCAATACTAAAATATGACGTATCACACAGCACTAACTTGTTACTTTGACCAGCTTCTGAAATAGCCTGTAGATCTACATTTTTTATGATGAGACCACAAGCTTTTACATAGAATAGAAATGGGAGAATTGAAGTCGATAAACTCCAAACTCAGCATCTACTTTCTTGTCAGAACCTCTGGAACATGGAGGACATGAATCCCTGAATCTGATAATTCCCATGCGTGGTTAACTGTAAATTCACTTTAGTAGACAAACAGGAGGAGCTGCTTGCTGCATTTTAGCAGATTGATTTTCTGTTGTTTCCTTTAGTGCTGTCAAAACTGGATTGAATGAACTGTTTCCATTTGTATGCGGGCGGCGGTGTGAGGTCGGGACCTGGTTGTTTGTCTCAATGTAACGCGATACGATGAGCGGCTTCGCGTCTCGCTGCCGCCGTACCGAAGGACACACACTGCTGGAGCCAGGGAGCAGGAAGCCCACAGGTGTGTCACCTGTGGGCTGACCTTTAACGAGGTTTAGCCAGCACAAGCAGACAGCAAAACAGAACACCAATAACAGCTTCAGCAGGAGGGAGGAGCAGGGAGAAAAATAATCACATCATTGATTCTAGGAACATGATGGGCTTGATGTCCTTCCCCGAGGTTGTTATTTTAAGTTTGTCTTTCACCCTCGTTCTCTTCCTTCCACTCCTCCCCTCTGTGAACCCTGAGGCGAGTTGAACTCTTCCCACCCTCTCAGTCGGAGACAAACGCGTATCTTTAAAGCAACATGCTCGGGCTAACAGTGCTCCAGTCACGCTTTGTTTGCCTACCACTCTAAGCGAAGGCCGGTCTGCCCATCATTGGCACTAATCGATTATCTAATCATGCCTCTTTCCTTTGTAATTTCAGCGTGCAGCTGTGATCCCACCGGCTCGGTCCGGGATGATTGTGAGCAGATGTCGGGCCTGTGCTCCTGCAAGACGGGGGTGAAAGGCTTGAAGTGCAACGTGTGTCCAGATGGAAGCAGGATGGGCATGAACGGCTGTGACCACGGTAACAAGCAGAGGCATCCTCAGACATTTGGGGGGCTGGTGCCCATTGGTACTTGTAACTAATATTAAAGCTGCAGGATGTAAATAAAAAATGTTTTTTACATATTTGTTAAAACTGTCACCATATCCTGACAGCAGGAGACAGATAATCTGAAAATATCAAGCTCCTGCACCTCCTCCCTGAGCTGCTACTGCCGTCTGAAGAAACGCACCGCTAACAACCAAAAACAACCATTCAGAGCCAGGAGGACGGGCTTAGAACTGTCCATCAACCTCGTGTATTCGCTGCTCCATGTGCTGATGGTAGAGAAACCACATAGTTACGGCAAAACCGTTTTTCCACCGTCATATGCTAACTAGCCTTAGCAGGGTGATTGATAGCGCTAAGACCCGCCTCCCGGTTCTAATTGGTTGCTTCTAGTTTGCAGTGTGAGAAGGCAGACTATCTGTCTCATACTGACACAACATGGTGGCAGTTTATACAAATATGCAAGAAATATTTTTTTATAAAAGTTACATAGTGCAGCTTTTTTTTTCTAGAAAAATCAACTAATTTGGGTTAAGAGTGTAGTGTGAGGTTTATTACAGGCTAATACTACAGTATCTAAAAGAAGAGAAAAACATTTGAGAAGGGCTCTTTTTTGTCTAGAGCAACAGAGCAGGCGCTCTAGTACCACCTCGTGTCCGTCTGGTAGTAGGAGCAGTAATAAATAATGAGGAGGGGTGCTGATGAACGCAGACCAGGCTCCTGGGGCCTCCCAGAGTTGCTCCATCACTCTGAAGAGCGTTTCTGTCGCTTATCTGATTTGTGGAGAAGCTTTACAGCAGCCACTCTTTCTTCATCTCTTCTTCACATCCATCAGCTTTATTGGCAGAACAGGAAGTGGCTCCAGGATGTCTAATCAATAGTGATTAGGGAAATAGTGAAGTGTACAAAAGGCCCATGGACAACATATTACCCATTGATATTTATATTTGTCTGTGTCTTGTTGGACCATCTGCAGCGCTCACATGTCAGATCTGTGTGTCAGTACTATTGATTGCTTTTGATTAAAATTGTAAACCCGCCCCGGCGATTGCACCGAATAAAAAAATAAAGGAAAATAGTTGAAGGAAAGGTTAGCTCCTGCTGAGAGCCTGCAGCTCCTTGATTAAGATTCACCATCAGACATTGACTGGAAGTCAGACGCTTAATGAAGCCGGCAGTCCAGTTCACCGCCACACACACTGCTGGGTACAGAGACAAGGTACTCAGAGGATACGGCACAGTAAAGCATAAGGTGAAGCTGTAACAATGGAATACACACACACAAACATGCACACACACACACAGACAGACAGGATGCCTGGCAGTTCCAGCTGTGGCTTTGTGGGGAACAAACTACCAGCAATAAGATCATTTTTCATGCAAACACTTTATATGATAAAATAATTACACACCTTATTCTTCTGAAAATAACGATTTTTCATTCCCATGCCATGAACATAGAACATAGGAATCATTGTATTAAAGTTGCATTGTGCCTAATTAAAAGTAGATTATACAAAGCACTTAGTTATTAGATAATACAATATTTCTGAAGAAAAGATTGAAAGGACAATATCAGCCTTATTTTTAACCAACGGCCAAACTGATGCTCAGATCATGCTGAGGATATTTGTGTATATGGAACAATTCAGTAAAAGATGTGCTGCTGTATTTTGGTCTAATTGTAATTTGATGTTTTTCTGACTTAGTACTGTGTGCAATAATATAAATCACACTTCTTCATGTGACTGGTGTCCTAAAGAAGTTCATTATAAGTAAGTTTGTTCATATTGTAGCAGCAGCGGTTGTGGTTGTGGAGCTACTATGAATGCTGTGGTTCACTCACAACCAAACAGAAAGCTCAGAATTAGTTTTTATCATATTTTTCATCATTACCACAACAGTACCACAAAATATCCTGATAAAACTCTGAGCCCATGTAGCTCACCTCTGTCATCAGGCTGTTCAGAGGCAGTAAGAAATCAAACCTGTGTCCTCCACAGGCCCTGATACCCCGACATCATGTGAAAAGCTGCTCTGCAGTTACGGCGCCACCTGCCAGGAGGAAAACGGCCAGGCGCACTGTCAGTGCCCGCCGCCCGACTGCGACTTAAGAAACAAGACAAAGGTGCGTGTTCCAAAGTGGCTGGGGATTTGATCTTCTCAGGAGTGCCGGTGGCCCAGGGAGCTAACATGTGGCTCGGCTGCCGTCCCTCCATCTCTGTCACTGTGGAGCAGGTGTGCGGCTCAGATGGGGTGACCTACGCTGACCAGTGCCAGCTGAGGACCATTGCCTGCAGGCAGGACAAGGACGTTACCGTGCAGCACTCTGGACAGTGCACAGGTGAGCCTGGGTGATTCCTCCATGCATCACGCCGAGCAGCAGCCAGCTGCTGTCAGGCTGCGCTCAGCAGATAATGAGCGTTGCTGATGGAGCCCTGCTGTGTCTGCGCCACTCCGGCTTTCTGTCTCACAGAGAGTAATGACAAAATCTAAAAGTTAATTTTAGCACATCATCATGTCAGCTACCTCTTCAGTTAGTCTCTATCGCAAACAGTTAATCAACCAATTCTAACAGTGAGCTTCCCAACCTGGTGGAGACAACTTGCTGGAGTTCTGGTTCTGGATGTTAGAAAATAACTCATCTTATTACAACTAACCTAGACAGAGTCCAATCCAAGATTCTCTTGTTGGCCCCCAGAGTGAAAGTTTTGTGGCTCCGCCCTAAACCTGGTTTCTGATGCAGTCAGTGGAGACTGGCTGTGTATTTAGCAGAATGTTTGTCTGGGTTTAGTTGCCATCTGATTTGCAGCTTCTGGTCTAGTGATGCAGTAAGGTGTGACAGCATCTTATTGTCTGTAATCACAGGCTGAAATGTCATGGGATGTTGAAACTGGATGGTTTAGTTTTTGCTGCTGAATGCTCATCTTAGAGCGATGCTGTGATGCAGACGTTTCCCAGAATCCATCCTGCCTTTCAGTGTTTTGTGCTATATTTTCGGGGTTCAGTTGAAATCCTTGAAAATGCTTGAATTTCAATTGGGTATTTTCAAGGTTTGGAAAGTTCTGGGTTTCCAAATCAAGTCTTGAAAAGTGCTTGATATTCAAACTACACCATTTTATCATGAAGTGATGATGTTGAAAGTTGAAACCAAATATTTTCATACACCTAATAAAAAGACAGACACACTGTCTGATTTAACTTCACTGTCTGAAGTTAAATCAGACCAAACCGTTCTTGTTTTAGGTCAGGTAGAATTAGCATGTGACCAGTGTTTGACACGTTTCTAAATCTATGCTGTGAAGAACTAAGGCAGCTTTAAATATTAAAGAGGATCCAAAAAAATCAACACAGCTGAGGCTCCAATCCAGCACTAGAAAGGTGTACCTTATAAAGTGGCCAGACTTTGGACTATAATACATTTTCTGTGTTTCAGCTAAGCCTGTTACCATAAATGTTACTTGACGGTAAATTGTCCCAGAAATTGCAATAAATGATAATACTGTTATTGGAAACCGTTTTCAAATCAAGGTAAAGGCATAATAATGGAAGCTTGTGCTCTCGAGCTTCAAGCTCTCACCGTCTAATAAACTAAATTTGTATAGAACAATATTGATCTGCTGTTAGTTTATATTGTGATTAATTGATGAATGACTTATTGCAACAGGCCCAGCTATAACACATGAATTCCTGTAAAACTGTGGCTGGGAATCCTCTGGCTTCGTTCTGCCAAATCTTTGTCAGAGTGTGATTGAAAATGTAGAAAAACATGTGTAGGGTGGCAGTGGGGTGGAGGGGCAAGGGGGGAGGGGGGTAGCTCCTGCTCTCTTCAGTCCAGATGTTGATGGACATTGTTTGGGTTGCTGTAAAGGGCGCTGGGATGGCGCCAAGGCTGCAGTTTGCATGCAGAGTGAAGATGTGGCGCAGCTGCCAGCTGGGATCTTAACAGGAATCTAGAAAAGAAACGCAGCCAGCTGTGTGCCTGCCAGGTGTGTGAATGCTTTATGGGGGAAAAATGTTCATTCACCTCATCACTGTAGGGCACAGACCAAGTGACCCAAAAGTGTCAGAGATGGCTTTTTCACCAGACCGTATCCAGTGGAGGTGAGGATGTCATGGTGGTCTAGGACAGGCTGGAGGTTTGGGAGCACAGAGAAAAAAGAGAAACAGACCAGGCTTTGATAAGTCCCAGAACATCTGGTAATTACACATCCAGTGCCATGGGTGGGTTCAGCTGTGATAGGAGCCAAAATCCAATCTGGTTTCTGATTCCTCTGTTGCCTGGCAATGGAGATGTGGGTTGTGTGTAATCTCTCACCTAGCATAGCGGCACAGAGAGCACCGCCGTCAGCGTGCTGTTTTCCTCGATCCAGCCCTGAGGAGATGGTGAGGAGCAGAGGATCTGTTCATGTCTTCCCTGGGAAGCGGTTGCACCGCAGGTTGCTGCTGTCGGCTCTGCAGCTCATTTCACGTGTGGCTGGGTGCGAATTAGCATTTTGCTCCGCCCATTTCCACACTGCAGCGTCGCCCGCTTTCCCTATCTACTGTTTCCCTACACCACTTCCAGATGTGCGGCGCCGTGGTGCACTAATGCTCAACAAGCTGCTCTGAGGCCTAGCACAGAGCCAAAGAGCCTAAACACCCGCAGATATTGAACCTCTTACATCGCTACACCGTGTCACTGGAGTCACTGGTGTAAAATAAAACGCTAAAATGTTGTAAGTAAAATGTTACAATGTTAAAATGTTTGGACTGCAGAGAACTAGCCTCTGTAGTCCAAAAGCAGCCCTGGGGAAGAGGGTACTGGAAACCTCAGAGTACAACCTAAATTCAAAATGCAGTTCTCAAATTATAATTTCATCAATTTATTATAGATACATTTATTTTAAAATTGACTTGGTCTCATGTGAAGGTATACTTGCCCTGCCTTGTTATATCAAGAAAGAATTGAGACCAACCACATTTCATTTTATTAATTACTCCCAGGTAGGGCTGGACAATAAGTCAATAACAATACATAGGTGATCAATATTAATAGATAATACGTTTGATAGAGTTTTTCCACCATTCTGGGAGATGTAGGCAGAGGAAAAGCCTAAAAAAGGTTGGTAGCATCAACTTATTCACTCTGCTTGCCTAGCAACAACCTGCTGAGTAACTTGCGCAGCAGCAGTTTCATGTTTTCACACCGAGCCTCACAACTGATTAGAAATCAACAACAATGATGTGGAGTGAAAACTGAATAAAACAGGAAAAGTCATCGATATTTAAAACAAAAACTAATCAACAATTATCGACTGATATGAGATCCTTACATCGTGATACATTTACAGTCTCTTTGGTGCCAGACATATGGAAATCATTTAAACAGACCCTGTCTGGCAGCATGAAGTAGGCTGAGAGACCTCACAAAGCAGCACTTCCTGCCTCGATCAGAATCCAAAAGCAGATGAGAAACAAAGTCACAGGCATCCATCAGTCTGGAGAGCTTAGAGTCAGAAAAACACAGAATCCTGGAGTGGCCTATCTACAAAAAATAATCCAAAAGCACATTGAGGAAGTTGAACAAAAACCTAAAGTCCTACAGATCTTCAGTTAAATAATCAAAAAATCCTCAGTGGAGGCTGAATTAAAGCAATTCTGCTAACAAGAAAAAATTCCACCACAGTGACGTGAAAACCTTATTAGGTTGTGTTATGGCAAACAATTGTTTAAGCTGAAATGAAACAAATGATGTTTTCGTATCAAATTAAAATACAAATCCAGTGGTATTCATATTTAATTCATCCAAAACTCTGAGGTGTCTCAGAAATCCTGTAAAATTGAGTAGCAGCCACAGCAGCAGCCTCCAGTGGGGAGGCATTTGCACCGATGAGCAAATCACTGCTGGAAGAAGACGATCAGTGGGTTGCCATCGGCCCCGCCTCTCCCATCTGTCGATATCACCTGTAGGTTTGCGGAGCATTGGCAGGAGCTTCGGACATATGCTGCTTACAGCCCTCATGTTGCGTGTTAGTCAGGGCTCTGCTGATTCCTCCATCCTTCCTTCATGTTGGGAGTTTATCTCACGTTGTTCAAACCCTTTTTCTGTTCTGGCTTTTCACCTGCTACTGCTACTTTTTTTTAGCCCTTTTTGTTGTCTGATTTAAGCCGTCTAGGTCAGGGGTCACCAACTCCAGTCCTCCAGGGCTACCATCCTAAAAACTTTTAGATTCACCTCTGCTCCAAAATGTCTGAATTCCCTCACCAGCATTCATTCCTCTCTGCAATAAGCTGGAAACGAGCAGATTATTTGATCCAGGTGTGTTTGAGCAGAGACGCATCTAAAAGTTACAGGATGGTAGCCCTGGAGGACTGGAGTTGGTGACCCCTGGTCTAGAGGTTGTCCAACTTTCCTTTGTGGGTTTCTTGTCTCCTGACATTGTGAAAATCTTAATAACCACCTTTCAGTAATAATATGGTAGAAAGCATGCTGAGAACACAGTGGTTCTGTTTCCTTCTCTCCGCCCTCTAACATTACCATCCATTGTTCTTCCCAGAGGAAGCAAAGCAGCAGAAACAGCTAAAAGGACTGGTAAATCTGATGTATCTGCTGAGACTTCTGGGATCTTTCAAACATGTGCTTATCTCTGCTTATCCCACATCATGAAGTTCGCTGCTTATATTCCACAAACATTTTCCTCTGGATCCATGCAGCCCCTCGACGCTGAGCACCTGACTGACAGGTGTAGCCGAGGGGAAAGGCACTCCATGCCATCTTTCTTGGCGATAGCATCAACGCTCTTTGAACCGCACTCTGAATCTCTCCCACCAGCAGTTATCTGTGCAGCTCTTAAAGCCGTCACTCTGAGGCATTCTGCTGTCTCTGTAGGTATCACATTTCACACCTCGGTAAATAATTGCCGATCAACTCTGTGATTGTAGCGCTGTAATTAAGTCTTACACATACTGTAGTGTTAGGCGAATCCTAATGAGGTGGAAATCTACGGAGCTGGTTTTCTCCCATCCTCTTGCTAAGACACTTCTACTCTCCCGGGATGTGAAGTAGAAAAATGACAATGTTGTCACTCCTTTCCTGAGCACGGCGTCTGCCTGCTCGTCACCTTCAAGAGTTTTTGTTCTATTTATCGTTCTTTCATCGCAGACAGTTTGCCCTTCTGCACCAGAGCTTTTTTGCATTGGTAATGATGGTCTCTTTACACAGAGGTTTTCCTCTTCCTCCTCATATGGAGTTGTATTTTTTTTGTTTTTTTCTTTTAAAGCATTGCATACGTGTTTGTTTGGGTGCATGTGTTGTTGACAGCGGCGCGATAGCAGTGCCGTTGATGGCGGCTTGAGCTCTCAGTGAGCAGCAGCCTACCATCTTTGAAGTCAGAGCAAAGCCGGCTTTTTTGCCCCATTTCTATCAATCATTCATCACCGGAGGTACTGGCTGTTGGTGATTAAAGCTTTGCTACTGCAGGGCAGCATTTGAATTTGGATATATAATTCATAGGCTTGCACATGATGCTGCATGTAGGTCTTCTGCCTACCTACACAAGCATAAATACAGGAATAGCATATTTGAGAGCTGGAGAAACTAAACTCATGTAGTTCAGTCTGTATCCCTCAGATGTGTGTTGCCTTGCAAACATCCTGGATTTTTTTCACATTTTGTCACAACTACAAAATATAATGTATCACCTAAGACTATACACTAACAAATAATGATCAACAAAAAGTATGGGTGGAAAGCAGTGGTGGGCTCACACTTGGATTAATTTTTTGTTGAGCATGTTTGCTAACTTTGAAAACATTTAGCTTCCCCTAAATTATTATTTCCAGAAGAAATCAGAAGCTAATTTATTTAGCTGTTTTATAAACTTTCACTTGAATAAATTTTGATTTGTGGAGGTTTTGGGTGTCAACATGGTTGAATTTAGCTCTATGGTGTATCAGCAGTAGCTTACTGCTTATGTGCTAATAGCTTAGCTAATTTTCATTTAGCATTCTAGCTAACTTTGAAAACATTTAGCACACCTAGCTTTGCATAAATACAATTTCAAGTATAAAGTCTAAGTTCTAATCTAGTTTTATAAACTTTTAGCACAACTAATGTCTGAGCTAGCAGTGCCGACCACTGATGGTGTCACCCTGAATAACCTTTACCTTGATAAAACATGGCAGAATTCTGTGGGAATAGTTTTCTGCTGCAAGGAAAGTTGATTGGAAATCTAATAAAATTATTTAAGTGAAACAAACTCCAGGTGTTGCAAGACTGAGCTGAGAGGTAAACATTCATCCATTGTTGCGAGGTGTTTGTGTGGGTGTGTGTGTGTGTGTGTGTGTGTGCGTGTGCATGTGTGTGCATGTGGTTTTATTGGTAAGCCTCACTAGAAGACAGAGACCTTCATCCGGTCTCTTTAAGGTTTTATTAAAAGTGAAGCAAAATCAAACATTTCCATCTTTGCTCAGCCATTCATCCATTCCTTGCTTCTTCCCCTTCCCTTCACCAGAAAGCATCTCTGACCCGGCAGACCGACCCACCCCCAACCCTCTGCCCACCACCCTCAGCCCAGCCTCAACGGCCGTCATCACTACCACCCCCGACCCCTTCATCTCTAACATGGTGTATGCCATCCCGCCTCCAATGACGGCCCAGCCAGCGTCCATGGAGACCCCCGACACCACCGCCGTCCTTTCCACCTCCACCCCTGGTCACGTTCCATCCAATCGCATCCAGCCGTCTGCTGCCAGCACGCTGGGCCCCCTGGAGGGCTCGGGCAGCGGCGACCCGAGTGGTGACGAAGAAGAAGAGGAGGACGGACGGGATGAGGATGTTGGTAGTGGCGTCCAGTCGGAGGCCAGCGGTTCAGACGATTCTGGCGGTAAATCACTGCTTTTCACTTCATTCTCCATAATCATGTTAGGTGCGAGGTTGGGTTTATCTGCAGGGTTTGGAAAAATTCTGAATCAATCATTAGCTGACATCATAACGCATTCATACCATCATCTGTTAATTAGAAACTAAAAATAGGAAGCAAGGCTTGTGTAATTGTATGCAAATAGATTTTGCTGGAGAAAACACTTAAAAGCCAGATGAGAAGAAAAAATCTTCACATTGCTATTACTGTCTTTTTTCACTTGCAAAAGACATATATCTCCATTTCAGACAGAAACAGAAAGTATTTGTATGGTTCACTGTAGCTGTCTGTTTCCCCTCCTTCCCCCCCTCAGCAGCTTCACAGAGTAAAACCAGGCTCTGTAAAATACACTCCCAGCACCACAGATAGAAGAGACCTCTGGGCCGAGTCTGTGGATCTCTGGAGCCTGACCCGACAGACTGATGTCACTCCAAGGTCCAGCTGCGAGCGCTTGCAGCACCATTGCTCCTTGTCACATGACTAGTCAGGAGTCTTTGTGCCTCCTGACTGTAACACCCAGCTGCTGCTTTTCCAGCCCAGGCTTTCCAATTAGACCTTCTTTCTTCTTTTATTCTTTCCTGATGTTGGGTCTCATCCGTCCATCAGCATGGCTTGGCGGCTTGCAGTGATAGGATAGGCCTGATGGAGCGGCACTGTGCTTCCTCTATGCCTGTTGACCAGAGGCTGAGCAGAGAGCAGGGAGCTGCTGTGAGGCACAGCGTGTGTTCAGTGGCTCTGCAGCTCAGGCTATACGTTAGAATATCATGCAAATCCAGATACTTTACCAAGTGAAACATTTTGTAGATTAATTCCACACAGATGGATGTTTGAAAGGCTCCTTTATGTTAATTATGATGATTTTCCACTTACAGATAATGAAAAATTACTTTTACATTCAGAATGTCACATCAAACCATTTACAAAGCATTTCATTCAGAAATACGGTCTCAATGAAAAGTATGTTTAACACCTGCTTAAAGGTTGTTATTTTCACAAGTACTTTTAATCTGACCAACGGGCCTCACCTGAAAGCATATTCTAAGTTATTTCATCTGACCGTATGCATATGTATTTATAGTGCCTTGCAAAAGTAATCATACTTGTTGAAGTTTTTAAATTTTACAACTTCAAACTGCATGGGGATTTTTCTATTTCTGTGATGTAAAAAAACTCCAAATAACTGAAGTGAAAGGAACATTTTAAAATAGAATCTGCTGTAACTGTTTTAGTGGTTGGCTGTATGTTTCCATTATTCTGTGTATCTAGAGACTGAAACGTCAACCTAGTTCATCAGACTGTGACCTGTGACCTTTCAGTGGCTCCTAATAACTTTGTTCAGTGATCTAACGGAACTGAGCAGAGCTTTGTTACTATATAAAGTAAAAAATAGGCTTTCATCTCATTTTTTGCTGCAGCAGAACGAAACAATGGCATCTAGAGTTTTATTTTGCTTTGATTTATTTTATGTGTTTTCAGGCTGAAACCAATACACTTTATATATATATTTTTTTTTTTCCTACCAACTTAGCAGTCCAAAACCAAACTATAAAGAAGAAACAGATGTTTTTATGACTTTCTTTGAACAATAGTTTTTCTTGTCCTGGTTCCCTCATGTTTGTTGACCAGAGCTGAGGATTTCCCCCCTGACCCCTGACCTTTCTCTGACCAACATCTGACAGGTGACAGGTCACTTCTGAAGACAGAAACTAATATTGTTAAAGGTGCAGTATTATGTTTTTCAGCCACATAGGATCATTTTAGAGCACAATCAACTCACTTTCAGTAGTTATGAAAATGCTATATCAAATATGACTTAAAAGAAATTTTACTTTGTAATTTGACACCTTGAAATTGGACCTCTGTCTCTTTAAGACACTCCTGCCCTTTCTGAAGCTCCGCCTTGATACAGTCATCCCAACATGGCTCTATTAACCCTTTAATGTTTTAACCAGTGTTTCTCAGCTCCTATACTGAGCTCAGCAGATGTTTACTAATTGATGCTGGCTAGTCTGAAGGACCTGAGTGGTGGAGCTAGGTCCACCCAGGCGTTTTGCACAGCTGAGTGGTTGTCATGGAGATTAAAGGATTTCTCAGACATGCTTGAAAGAATCAAAACAAAACTCCAGGTTTGTTTTGATTCTTCTCCTATCTGTTAAAAAAGAAAGTCATCCATTATTTTCCTTCCACTTCATAATTATGTGCTGCCTTGTGTTGCACTGCTGCATAAAATCCCAGTAAAATATGTCAGTTATAATGAGTCAAATCTGAAAAGTTCAGTTTGTCTGAATACTTTTTGAAGGTTAGTGTGAACAAATGTGATTTTAACACATGCTAACAGGTAGACAAGTCTGGTCTCTTGTGTTTTGTCCTGTTTATTTTTCTGTCTCTGATTCTTGTCTTGTTCAATTTGCATGTATGTGAATTTAAAGTCAGTCAGAAATGTGTTTCTGTTTTTTTTTTCTGACTCCTATCTGTCTGTATCTGTGTGTTCACGTCCAGCTCTGCTCCTGCAGGACTCAGAGTGGCCTTGCTCTCCTGCTCTGTTTCTCCTCTTCTTCATGCTCTGTAAATCTGCAGACCACACTCCAACATGTGCCCAATAACCCTTCTTCCTCCCTCTCGCGTCCCTTGGCCGTGAGACATTGAGTAGGATGTCCCTGCCCCTTGATGTCTTTACGGCTTGTTTAGCCGCAAGCCTTTTCTGCCTGCGATCATTTCTAATCCCTGCGAGGCCGTAAACCGCTCTGCTTCGGCCAAGACCGGGTCATAGTGTACGGCGTTTCAGTCCTGGGGTAGAGAAAGTCTGATCGCTTTTATGTCCTTAATGTCTCCTGATTGCCAGATATACAGTGGCAGTAGCAGTAACAGGACACTGTAAGGTTTTTTTCTTCTTTTTGATTTTTCTGGGACGCCTTGAGGGGAACTGCCAGCCAGTCAGCAGTTATCACACTCCCCTATCATTTAAAGCGCTCCGTGTGTGACATGACTGGTAACAGTGCCCATTAAGGGTTTTCTGCCTGACAAAATGAGTTCCAGCTGTAAAATCAGAGCCCATGAAATGCCATATAATCACCCCTGACAGATGCCTCTTTCAGTGCTCAATCGTTGGTCAGCAGACAGAGACAAAAAGGCACAAACACCTGGAGGAGCAGGAGGAACTCAGCAAAACAAAAACAGCACACATCTTTTAGGTTCTAGTTTCAAGCTTCTTGGAAAAAGAATGATTTATATTCATGATTTTTTGCTAAAGTTGAATGAATTTTTTATTAGGACTTTGTGTCACCTGCAGGTTCGCCAGTGGCAGGTTCTGCTGCTGCCACTGCCGAGGAGAGGTCCTCCTGTGACAACACAGAGTTCGGCTGCTGTCCCGATGGAAAGACCCCGTCCAGCACCCCAGAGGGCGCCAACTGCCCCCGTAAGTCGACATGCAGCGCCCTGAAGAAGAGCACTTCCTCTAACCTCAGACCTGCTGTCTGTCTCTGCTCTGTTTTAACTGTCTTTATTGAAGCATCTCAACAGATTAGAAGATAGTTGAAAAATCAATTTCTGTAAGTCTGTTCAGAAACTGTAGCTTCCATTACACACAGTCATTAAACACAGATTAATTTAGTTCATCCATGTATTCCTGTTAACCTGAAAACCCCAAATTCACCAATCAAATGCCTGGAGGAACGGCGGAGCTCATCAGGCCAAACATTTCAGGTGCGGAGGTTTAGTACAGAGATGTTGTGTGAAGGCAGAGCATCAAAAAGAGCAGGAGCTTCTTAAAGACACAGACGCACAATTTCAAGATGTCAATTTGCTAAATCAGATTAAGCTATGTTTGATATATGCAGCAGCGAGCATAATTAGTCGATTGTGCTATAAAATGGAACTATTTGGAAAACATATATGATTCTGCCCCTTTATTGAACTTTGCTTCACATCCCTTGCTTACGCTTTTCCTTTCACTCAACTTTTCGTTGTTATTTTTACATACAGAAGTCTGTGAACAGAAAGCGTCTTAAACAATTAGCTTTGTTGTCTTCTCCTCCTTGTGGAGGACCAGCAGTCTTCTCCATGATTGTGAGGCTGAAACTCAATGTTTCTCTGATAAAATAATTTTTTCTTTTAATCAGTAATATGCAAGATTTTTCTGATAAATTGAATATCGTCATGTGTGGAATGAATCTGTTTTAAACTGAATCACTGAGACAGTTTATTGGTATTGTAATGAAGTGAGATGTTCTTGAACATGCCTTTGGTTCATAGTTCATGTCTGCTGCAGCTGGCTGACATTTAAATGATTTAATCAGATTAAAGGAGATTGTTGCCCCTCTCTAACTCCATGAGTGCTGCTGAGTGTTGCTTATTTTGCCACAGCTGATGAAGAATTGACCAAACACTGATGAATGTTGAGCATGTGTGTGCAGCGTGACCTTCAGTTTGCGATGCTCCAAATAAAATAGAAAAACGGCCTGGCGTTAAGAGAAGAGCGTATGATCAATAAAATGAAGCAAATCACATCAAGGGCAAACCTGGCTCAATGCTGGCTGGGTCTGGGGAATTCCTGCCACTGCCAGGAGGGGGAGACGGTCTGTGGGTTAGCAGAGGTCCTTCTTATATTTTGTTTTTATAAAAACAAACGTTTTGCATGTTGAGTGAAAGGATTTTTTTGCTACTCCATCTGCTTCTAACAGAGAGAACAGGTGGTCTGTTTTGACTCTGCACATTTTAAATCCTCTGATTTCTATAGATTAAATTCTAATTGACAGCTGGTTGGAGATGTTGTTGGTCTTAATGAAGCTTTGTTTGTTATAAACATGTTTACATCTGCCCATCATGATGTTTTCATTTTCAGTGATGCATTTCAGTGGCTTTTATTTCCTGGTGATGATTTAACAAATAGTTTTAATGAGTTGTACCAGTTTGAATTTACTGCAGATTTGAGGGATTGTTCCGTCTGTTCTTGTCTGACATTGTTAATTAATTTAAATTGGTTGGTTTTTACTCATATGTTGAACATGTTTCCAGTCAGCACATTGAACAGGTTTGAGGTCAGGCCAGAGCAGAAGCCTCATGTTAACCTGCTGGTTTGTCTGTTTGGGATCAAACACACGACCCTAACCTGCACTCTCTGAGAGAGCTTATTCAGATTCATTATGATTAACTGATTATTGAAATAATTGTCTAGTAATTTAGTAACCAATGAACGATTAACTGGACTATACAAACTAAGAGAATCAATTTTGCTGAAAGAACAATACATCCTCAGCAATGATTCAGCCAAAACTGTCAAGAGTTCTACCCATAACTCTTTTAGTGGCAAAGTTTATCTTCACCTGGTTCAAATTATGTAAAAAAAAAAAAAAATCCTATTAAGCACCTTTTGCTATCCAATTATTAACCAGTTAATCCAAAGAGTAGATCATCTCTCCACTACACTGATGTTAACCCAAGCAGAAAGCTGAACTCTTGACATGTTGATGTTAAAAGTATTTTTTCGCTGCAGATGCTTCCTTTGCTACAAATGATAGAGCATTCACTAAGGAACGTAACAACAGGTTAATTTTCTTATTTAAAAAAGGAAAGGACATGAGCTTGTAATTTCATATGCTCAGTTTTTGCTGGTCGCTGAGATGATATGAATGGAGAGGGATCGACATTGAGCTCTTAACTCTCTGCCTGTTTGGATGAGAGGAAATCCACAGTAAACACAATCTTCTGCACCTAGAGAAAAACAATTATTCAAATCTCTCTCATAGGGCCTAAATGATAGTACAATTCCATGCACATCATGAAATCAGACAAATGTTACATTTTGGTTCCACTTTATTTAATGCGGACCTGTATTTTGGCTTCCATGTGTTTCTGCTTTGCCTTTCATTCAGCTCTTCTTCATCCCTTGCTACTCACAGATACTTTACCTTCACCATTGGCTCCCTGAGCCACCTCTCGCTCTTTCAGCCTCAGCCGAGTCAATCTCAAACCACTCTTGCATCAGCTCATTTCTCTTTGGAGTTGAGCGCAGGGAGAGCCAAGACTACCAGAGGGCGAGCAGCGCCGTTGTACCAATCAGTGCTTTCTGCCACAGCCCATTCATGAAGATAAAGGGTTTCTTTTTCCCCACTCGGCTAGAGAGGCAAGCCTCTCCAGCCTTTGACTCCCTCCAGCTCCCCGCCTCAGTCTGTCCCCAGTGCTGGGTTATTTGACGGATTGTGAAAAGAGGGATTCTCTCGGCTCCCCAGGGAGCTCTAGGTCACAACTTGCGAGAGTCGAGGCCACAAATTAGAGTGAGGAGTTGCATTTCTGGCGTGCGGAAGGTCTGAGAGCCTCCTAGTAAACCAGCAGAGTTTATAGCCTTTACATGATCTCAAGACGCGACCTTCCATGTTTGTTTCGGCTGCAGAATTTATAGCTAAACAAAGGCGAGGGAGGAATTCAGTGACCTTTGACTTTGTGTGAAAGCAGGTTTTAGCTGGAAGATGAACATTACAACAAATCATCCCAAAGCTTGTAAATATTTATCTCGGCAAACAAAAGACGGTGCAGCGGCGATCAATACTTCATTCAGCTCAAGTGTTCCCAATAAATTCAGGCTGAGTGATTGATTGATCAATACGCCTGGATCTTTTTCCCCTGTAAGACAGCCTTGGGTGATCTTCCCCTCATTAGTAATGAAATGACACATCCCTCAATGCTTCGGCTGCTGTCTCATCAAGCAGTCTAGTTTATTGATATCTGCTACAGTGACAGAAGAAGAAGGACTAATTATTTATTGTTCCACATTTTATTGAGACATCACATGCTGAAGTCAACACTGAGAGTCTCGTTTTGGGCATTCGTCGACCTTGGAGAGTGTAAACTATGGAAATCTTTCCCTCCATTTTGTCTCCTTACAGCCACAAGCTTGAATGATTTTGTTTGAGTTTTATGTGAACGAAGTCTGGAACGGTTGTGAAGAGAAAAGGAAAACTTTGAATCTTTTGAGGCTTTCCACATCTACAAAATAAAATGATTGCAGAATAAGTTAGCCTTAATCAGTCAGTTGAAGTTTTGCAATAGATTCTTAGGGCATTTTCACATCTGATAGTTTGGTACTCCCTGTTGGATTGAGGTGAAAACTGCAACATTTGTTACATTTCAGCTGGTGTGGTTCACTTTCACACTGCACCATGTCAAACATCCAAACCAATTAAAAAACATGTTTCCCTCCTCGCCTGTGGGGGCGCTACACCAAGAACTACTCAAAGAAACGACACAAAAGCCTCTAAAGAAAACGAGCAACAAATATGGAGTAGTGTCAGATTTTAGCTGTGGTAGGATTTCTATTTTTTCTTTGGGAAAGACAACGAGCCATTTTTCCCTCTTACACTAGACTCACGCTTTTGTTTTGGTTGCATTTACCCAGAATGCCTTGCAGTATGGTCCTGCTTTTTAGAGCGGTCTCATGTCGTCAAACATTAGAACATTTTCATATTAATTTGAAAAGTAGCTACGTATTCCTCTGTGGGATGTTAGACGCTTCTCTCTGCTGATTGGGCTTCATGACTCTGTTTGTTCATTAACAACATTAACAGAACAGCTGAATTTATACTGATACCAAGCTACTCTTTATTTGGTTCCTCTATCGGCACTTTGGTTCGCTGTACTCTGTTAAAGGGTGTCAGACTAATTCTCTTTTTTATTTTTTTAATCAGTAAAAGACTGGAAAACCCATATATTACGTTGATTCCACTTCACACTTACCCAATAAAATACATTGAAATATATGGTTATAATCAGGGGTGAAAGTAAGGGGGTGCGGTAGGGTACTGCGTACCCCTAAAAGATTTAACGGGGGTACGCAGTACCTGCAAGAGAGGGGAGCGGCTGTCTGCTGTAAAAAATTAACGGGTTCACTGTGCAGCCGTAACTGATTAGTTTTTCAAGACAATCCAAAACACGGCTTAATCAGTTAATAAATAGCTCCCCCTCCCCCCATTTCATATTGTTTCTGAACTGTTCTTTGTTAGAGCAGGCCTGCAATATGTCAATAGCGGAAGGTTTTGAGTCGATCAGCGTTAGGTGACGAACTAAACGCCGCCAGGAGGCTGAAACCAGCACGTCCTCCTCTGGCTCCTTATCAAAACGTTAGTAACTTTATTAAAGAACAACAATAAAAAGTCAACAAAACGTTTTCAAATTAATGACCCAACAACAATAATAATCTCAGTAATTATTGTTTCAACAAGGTGTTAAGTAATTCTGTGTGTTTCGGTTCCATTACCAAAATAACGAACAGAACAGGAGATTAAATTAACTAATCAACCACCGCTGTGTTCAGGGAGGCTTATTAATAATCTCAAAATAAATATCAAGCCTGAAAACCTGATATCGTAATGGAGTGAATGTTATGTTTTTAACGTAATCAGTGCTCGGCTCGAGGAGCAAGCGGTTGCCACGGCAACGGGTGTGCTAAACGACAAAGAGAGAAACGGAGAGTAAAAAGGTGCGAGTGGTTTAGAGTTGATCACCTGTTTGGGTTGTTTTACCTTTGTTTACCTTTGTCTTGGCTCTTCACAGCCGCTGTAGTTTCTGAACGTTCAATAATTGGACTAATTACCTCGTTCTTTGTGAGTATACGTCATTTACAACAAACATCAAACACGGTAAATATGTTTCATTAAGTATTTAACAAACAAATGGCTT
>NW_015115854.1:53048-54619 GCF_001443285.1 Poecilia latipinna
CGCAACAGGAGGTTGCCATGGCAACGGCTCTGCTTAAACGACAGAGAGAGACGGAGAGTAAAAAGGTGCGAGTGGTTTAGAGTTGATCACCTGTTTGGGTTGTTTTACCTTTGCTGTGATGCATCACAGCCGCTGTAGTTAATGAAAGTTCAATAAACGACAAACTTGGACTAATTATCCCGTTAGTCTGTGAGTATATGTCATTTACAACAAACATCAAACACGGTAAATATGTTTCATTAAGTATTTAACAAACAAATGGCTGCGATAATTATGTGAAATTAAATTGTCTAATTCAAAAATAATAGTTTTATTGCTCTCTGGCTGAGGGTAATGTATTGGATGATCTTCCCTCGACGTGTGATGCTATGGTATGAGAAAGACGAGACACACACGTTGAGCTTCCTTCACATTCAACCGGAAGATTTATTCTTCTTGTGTGTTATAAACACTCTTCATATACAACATACTTCAGGTAGAGAACCATTAACTTCATTACATCAGAAATTACTGTAATATATCTTTAAACCAAAC
Source organism: Poecilia latipinna (assembly GCF_001443285.1). Classification (NCBI taxonomy): domain Eukaryota; kingdom Metazoa; phylum Chordata; class Actinopteri; order Cyprinodontiformes; family Poeciliidae; genus Poecilia; species Poecilia latipinna. Next base: position 53,583 of record NW_015115854.1, read on the forward strand.
AACATTCTTTTAACATGTTCCATTTAGCATTATGAATTCTATCAAATTACAAAATTAATTCACAAATAACTTTCACTTCTCTAAACCATATTAATTTTGTAGTTAGTGCTTTAAATTCAAGACCTTGTCCTCTTTTCTGAGACCTTTTGTATTTAACTATCAAAATAAAATATATAAAATATATTTTAACATTTAAGCATTTTAGCTTTCAACAATGTCCATTGTTTCAGTAGAACAATAATATTTTACATCTTGCATACACAACTATTCTCTCAATATCAAACTGAAAAAGGCGTAATGCTCCTTTAATACTATGCCTCGGTACTCGGTTTCACACGAGGATATAGTTTATCTGGTTTTTCAACAAACCCATGAAAAACATCACCTTTATAAAATAAAGAAACCAGAACAATGTCCTTTGAGTGAGAACTCTCTCAAAAAGTGCAAAATACAAGTTCAAATGAACTCCGCTGTCCTTCAGCTAGCTCCTCAGCTAGCTCACACACGTGTAGAGGCCCGCTAGCATTAGCTCCCATTAGCCTTCATGAACAAGTCTCGTTTTCGTACACAATAACAATTACAAAGCGAACTTCGCGACTCATTAGTTGAGATTCGATTTAAGAACCTTTCAATTCTTCCAAGAAACTAATTTATATGTATAAAACGCATTTTTACTGACCTGTGGTATGAGAAAGACGAGACACACGTTGAGCTTCCTTCACATTCAACCAGAAGATTTATTCTTCTTGTGTGCTCAATCTTCTCTATGCCACCAACGCGGCAGTGCCCCTAGCGGTTGTGTGTGGAATTGCATAGGACTAACTAAAATGACACTAAAGAACTTAGTACAATGAGAAATTAAAGATACAAAAATAAAAATTATGTTGGGGTGCCTATTTTCTAACTTATTGTTTTAATTTACTATTGACAAGTTTTTCACCCCTCTACACTTTGAACTCAGAATCTGAGAGACTTTTCCTCTATCAAAATTTTTTTTGCTTCTTATTTAGTGGAAATATTGATGTTGTTGAGACTTT
>NW_015115855.1:0-3273 GCF_001443285.1 Poecilia latipinna
TTGTTGTGTTGGTCTCCTTTACAGAGGAACTTCCTGTTATCATGTTGTTGTCCTGAATTAGGACACTGCAGAGTTACTGGACGTCCCTCGATGCCACTGATGTTGTACGACTTCAGTTCTGTCAGAGAGATTTTATTCATACATAAATCTACATAAGATTTATTGATAAAATGTGCATCAATTTATAATACATGTGCTCTTTTACTGATTAAAAAATGGAGGAAAAAATGAAATATTATGACCTCTCACCTTTGACCTCCAGCTCAACAGCAGTGACAACATCAAATCCTGAGTTTGTCTGGATTCCACAAAGATACGACCCAGAATCCTTCAGGGTCAGACTGGAAATGGTCACTGTGAATATTCCTGACTTCCTGTCATCAGAGAGTCTGAATCGTCCATCTTGTGTGTTGCTAGAGGTGATCACTGCCTGCTGTAGACATGTGGAGGGCCGGTTTCCTCTGCAGAAGAACTTCAGCTTGTTGACAGACTGAGAGTCGTACGGACAGCTGATGGTCACTGAACCTTCCTCAGTACTTTGGGTTTGATTCACCGTGTCGCAGCATCTGTCTGATAGGAAGATAAGAAAGAGTGTAAGACAGTAGAAGATATATACATCTGTACAGTTTACCAGAAGCATATGAATTAAGTAAATCAGAATGTTAATTTGATCATGATCTGCTAATAATAGTGAGATTAAAATGTTTAAAAAAACCAAACTTACAGCCACATATCATATTCAATGAATGCTTACTTGCCTACCCAGTAATACTTGTAATATGTATTGATTTTATATAAATTATATTACTGTATAAGAACAAAATTAGTATTATGCATTTCAACAAGCATATTATACAGTTTAATTAAATGTATTTTCTTTTTTATTTAAATGCTCAATTATTATATGTGTAAAAAGTCCAGATGTTTCATTTATTTCAGTTCTTTGATAAGATTAAAATTTTTTTAATGTCCGTCTGACTTCCTGAATCTTCCTGCTATGTCTCAGCCTTTTATTCTAATGGAGTTTATAGAACAGTGTTTATATCTGGAAACATTCAATATAAAATGTTGGCTTGGATGTTAAACCTTTAAGAGACAAATACTCATCTAAACATTATCAATGATGAACATAGCAGAAAACCCTCAAAGATTGTAGAGAATCTTTATAAACTTGGTTAATATTGTAAATATGAGAACCGTTATATTTATGTCCACATTCACAATATTTCAGTGTTATATTTATGATCATTTAAAATTAAAATTTTAACATAGAAGTGTGATAATTGATTAAAACCAAGTCAAATTTAACTTTATTGATTCTGTTTTCACTCAGTTTTAATTCTTTCTTGCCTCTCTGAGGCCTCAAAGTCTCTCACTGTAGTTTAACATTTCCTATCAGTATAAATTAGCTCTGACCATCTGATTGCACTAAGACAGAAAGAGGGAAGCTCAAAGTGTTGCAACTCGGAGTCGATTAATGCCGGAAACATTTCTGCCAATTCATTATTGTGGGTGTCGTCTGTAAAGTTCAATCTATTATGCTGATTGAAATGTTTAATCTTCCAGTTAAAACTATTTACCTTCTTTTACTTCCAGCTTTACTTCAGTTAAGAGATCTTTTCGTCCTTTTCTGTTCACTCCACATTTGTATTTTCCAGCATCATCCAAACGAAGATCAGAGATGGTCACAGTGAAGATTCTTGATGTTTTGTTATCATAGGTGGAATATTTGTTCTGATTATTTTGTGATCTTGTGAGAACATCCTTATTTCCACATGGGTCGTTACACATATATTTCTCATTACTTTCATAACCTTCATCATATCGACAAGAAACATTCACATTTCTTCCTTTGTATCCAAACACATGGATCAAACCTGCAGCACGGCTCACACAGCACACAGCAGCTGGAAACAGGAGAGAACAAAAATATAATTAAATACAATTAAGTTTAATTCAAAATCAATGTCCTTTGAACAAAAATATCATAAAATTCTTAGTCTGAGTGCTCAGTAAATACATAAAAACATAAGGCCATATATAAAAGACAACAGATAGCTTGTAAATGTATGTATTTAAAAACAACTCAAAAAACAAAAGTAGTATGACAGTTACGAGGCACCATCGTGTTTTTTGATTTTATTCTAAATTTTTATAATGTTAAGATGACAAAATCTACTCCTGCTTTTTAAAGCCACTGGAAAATGTTGAATTTATATCTGGATGAATATAAAAACTTACCAGACAAGATGAACAACACGACCTGGAAGCTCCACATCTTTGCATGACTGAGGACGACAAACTAAACCAGAAATGAAGTGAAGCATGAAGTATTTTAAGGAAACCACATCGGTCTGATAAGTTCAGCCCTCTGCACAAACATCAGCAATCCTCAGAAATGAGGTGTGAAATGATGATTTTTTTTTCTGTTTTTCAAATGCTAAAACTGAGCTCTGTCAAAACGAACAGGAAACTAAGAAGACATGCTTATAATTAGTAAGATAAAAATAAGTATTTAAAAAGTTGGAGGAAATGGTCATAGGAAATGTGAGAGGGCTGAGGTGTAGTGGTTAGCGCTGCATCATCGCATCAAACATATTTCCTGTTTAAATAAAAATAAAGCAGAACTTTCTGTCTATAGTTTGCTTATTTATTTTAGAACATTCGTCGATGTTCTCCATGCTTTCTTTCTGCAAAAGCTGCTTGAATCCAGTGAATAAAATGAGCATAAAGATATAAGTTTGTCACAAAATGAGGTTAAAATATAAATGTACTTTTAAAGTCAAAGTGAAAAAAAAAACAAACATCATAGAAACACAAAATTATTATCAGAACAATGTAACAGGATGAAAATACTGCAGATATAAAAATTGTTTTCCTCTACAGAAAGTCTGATCATCTTCAGGATTTAGTCTTAATTTAAAAAGAAACAAAGGCTGGTTTAATAAAAACCTCTTATTTATTATGGTGTGGTGAAAGTTAATATAAAACAAGCTACATCATTAATACATTAAAACCTTTAACATTTAGCATAAAATCTTAAAATTAGTTTGAAAGCATTTCATCACTTTTCTTTCCAACAATCAGAATGTTGTTGAGAATCAGCAGCTTCATCATTGCTCCTGGTTCTTAGGCCTTTTAATGAGTGATTATTGGATCCAGTAATCGATCGGCTTTTGAGTACAGACTCTGGACAGCACTGATTTAAACATTTAACAATTATCACGAAATCTTTAAACTAGTTTGAAATGTTTATAATAATTTCCTTTGCAG
>NW_015115855.1:7847-14491 GCF_001443285.1 Poecilia latipinna
CTGCAGCATTATCATTTGGCTGTGGGGTGAAGGCAGGAAAAGCTGTGTGAACAAGCTTCTCCATTAATTCTAATTCTCCATTAATATATTTGAGTATTTGAATATCTGCTGTTTGTGGAAAACCAAGTAACGGAAAATCAGGAGAGGCACAGAAACAGAAAATGTAAAAGTTTACCAGGCTTATGTGATGGTGGCTGTGATGTAACGTGTTCAGGAGAGCTGGTTGGAGCCACAGAACTGGTTTGATGTAGAGAGTCTGTCAGAGAAAATACAAAACATAATGTGGTAAAAAACCTTAACCTGGATTTTTTGTTTCTTTTTATTATTCTATCTCTCCCTGTGTTGGTCTCACCGACTGCCAGCTGTATCTTTATGAATCTCAGCTGAGAGTCTGAACCACAGTAGTATGTTCCTGCATCAGCTGCTTCCAGTTCAGTGATGATCACAGAGAAACAGCTGGAGGAGACATTGAGCAGCTTGAACTTTGTTTGGTTCTCCATCATGTCTGTGCAGTTGTTGTGTTGGTCTCCTTTACAGAGGAACTTCCTGTTATCATGTTGTTGTCCTGAATTAGGACACTGCAGAGTTACTGGACGTCCCTCGATGCCACTGATGTTGTACGACTCCAGTTCTGTCAGAGAGATTTTATTCATACATGAATCTACATAAGAGTTATTGATAAAATCTCTGTGTATCAATTTATAAAACATGTGCTTTTTTACTGATTAAAAAATGGGGAGGTTTGGTGGGTGGAATGAAGGACCTTTGACCTCCAGCTCAACAGCAGTGAAAGCATCAAATCCTGAGTTTCTCTGGACTCCACAAAGATACGACCCAGAATCCTTCAGGGTCAGACTGGAAATGGTCACTGTGAATATTCTTGACTTCCTGTCATCAGAGAGTCTGAATCGTCCATCTTGTGTGTTGCTAGAGGTGATCACTGCCTGCTGTAGACATGTGGAGGGCCGGTTTCCTCTGCAGAAGAATTTCAGCTTGTCGATAGAATGATAGTCGTACGGACAGCTGATGGTCACTGAACCGTCTTCGTTACCTTGGATGTTGTTCACCGTGTCGCAGCATCTGTCTGATAGGAAGATAAGAAAGTGTCAGATAGTAAAAGATACATATCTGTACAGTTTACCAGGAACACATGAATTAAGTAAATTAGAATATAACAATTCAACATGATCTGCTAATATGGCTGATATTAAAATGTAAAAAAAAAAAAAAAGAAGAAATTATATTCAATGCATGCTTACTTGCTACTTACACATCAATACTTGAAATGTATATTGATTTTATATAAATTATTTTACTGTGTAAGAACTAAATTAGTATTATGCATTTCAACAATCATATTATACATTTTAATTAAATTTGCTTCCTTTTTATAATAATAATCATTTGTTATTGGTGCAAAAAGTCCAGAAGTTTCATTTATTTCAGTTCTTTGATAAGATTTAAGTTTTTTTTAAATCCCTCTGACTTCCTGCTGTGTCTTAACTTTTTAATCCAGCGGAGTTTCTAGAAGAGCGTTTATATCTGGAGACATTTATATAAAATGTTGGCATGGATGTCAAACCATTAAGGAACAAATCATCTCATCTAAACTTTATCAATGATGAATATAGCAGAAAATCCTCCAAGTTTGTGGAGTATCTTTACATATTTGGAAATATAATAAATACGAGAATTGTTATATTTATGCCCACATTCCAATATGTCAGTGTTATATTTGTGATAATTTAATAACATTTTAACATAGAAGTGTGATAATTGATTAAAACCAAGTCAAATTTAACTTTATTGATTCTGTTTTCACTCAGTTTTAATTCTTTCTTGCCTCTCTGAGGCCTCAAAGTCTCTCACTGTAGTTTAACATTTCCTATCAGTATAAATTAGCTCTGACCATCTGATTGCACTAAGACAGAAAGAGGGAAGCTCAAAGTGTTGCAACTCGGAGTCGATTAATGCCGGAAACATTTCTGCCAATTCATTATTGTGGGTGTCGTCTGTAAAGTTCAATCTATTATGCTGACTGAAATGTTTAACCTCCCAGTTAAAACTATTTACCTTCTTTTACTTCCAGCTGTACTTCAGTGNGTGTTATATTTATGATCATTTAATATTAAAATTTTAACATAGAAGTGTGATCATTGATTAAAACCAAGTCAAATTTAACTTTATTGATTCTGTTTTCACTCAGTTTTAATTCTTTCTTGCCTCTCTGAGGCCTCAAAGTCTCTCACTGTAGTTTAACATTTCCTATCAGTATAAATTAGCTCTGACCATCTGATTGCACTAAGACAGAAAGAGGGAAGCTCAAAGTGTTGCAACTCGGAGTCGATTAATGCCGGAAACATTTCTGCCAATTCATTACTGTGGGTGTCGTCTGTAAAGTTCAATCTATTATGATGACTGAAATGTTTAACCTCCCAGTTAAAACTATTTACCTTCTTTTACTTCCAGCTTTACTTCAGTTAAGAGATCTTTTCGTCCTTTTCTGTTCACTCCACATTTGTATTTTCCAGCATCATCCAAACGAAGATCAGAGATGGTCACAGTGAAGATTCTTGATGTTTTGTTATCATAGGTGGAATATTTGTTCTGATTATTTTGTGATCTTGTGAAAACATCCTTATTTCCACATGGGTCGTTACACATATATTTCTCATTACTTTCATAACCTTCATCATATCGACAAGAAACATTCACATTTCTTCCTTTGTATCCAAACACATGGATCAAACCTGCAGCACGGCTCACACAGCACACAGCAGCTGGAAACAGGAGAGAACAAAAATATCATTAAATACAATTAAGTTTAATTCAAAATCAATGTCCTTTGAACAAAAATATCATAAAATTCTTAGTCTGAGTGCTCAGTAAATATATAAAAAGATAAGGCCATATATAAAAGACAACAGATAGCTTGTAAATGTATGTATTTAAAAACAACTCAAAAAACAAAAGTAGTATGACAGTTACGAGGCACCATCGTGTTTTTTGATTTTATTCTAAATTTTTATAATGTTAAGATGACAAAATCTACTCCTGCTTTTTAAAGCCACTGGAAAATGTTGAATTTATATTTGAATGAATATAAAAACTTACCAGACAAGATGAACAACACGACCTGGAAGCTCCACATCTTTGCATGACTGAGGACGACAAACTAAACCAGAAATGAAGTGAAGCATGAAGTATTTTAAGGAAACCACATCGGTCTGATAAGTTCAGCCCTCTGCACAAACATCAGCAAACCTCAGAAATGAGGTGTGAAATGATGATTTTTTTTTCTGTTTTTCAAATGCTAAAACTGATCTCTGTCAAAACGACCAGGAAACTAAGAAGACATGGTTATAATTAGTAAGATAAAAATAAGTATTTAAAAAGTTGGAGGAAATGGTCATAGGAAATGTGAGAGGGCTGAGGTGTAGTGGTTAGCGCTGCATCATCGCATCAAACATATTTCCTGTTTAAATAAAAATAAAGCAGAACTTTCTGTCTATAGTTTGCTTATTTATTTTAGAACATTCGTCGATGTTCTCCATGTTTTCTTTCTGCAAAAGCTGCTTGAATCCAGTGAATAAAATGAGCATAAAGAAATAAGTTGTCACAAAATGAGGGTAAAATAAAAATTTACTTTTAAAGTCAAAATGACAAATGATAAACATCATAGAAACACAAAAAGATTACCAAAACAATTTAAGAGGATGAAAATGTTGCAGATATAATGAAAGCATTTTCACCTTCATGATTTAGTCTTAATTTAAAAAGAAACAAAGGCTGGTTTAATAAAAACCTCTTATTTATTATGGTGTGGTGAAAGTTAATATAAAACAAGCTACATCATTAATACATTAAAACCTTTAACATTTAGCATAAAATCTTAAAATTAGTTTGAAAGCATTTCATCACTTTTCTTTCCAACAATCAGAATGTTGTTGAGAATCAGCAGCTTCATCATTGCTCCTGGTTCTTAGGCCTTTTAATGAGTGATTATTGGATCCAGTAATCGATCGGCTTTTGAGTACAGACTCTGGACAGCACTGATTTAAACATTTAACAATTATCACGAAATCTTTAAACTAGTTTGAAATGTTTATAATAATTTCCTTTGCAGTGCATTTCATCACTTTTCTTTCCAACAATCAGTATAAAGATCTTCATTTGTGGTGAGACTTTGGTTCACATGTTGTTGAGAATCAGCAGCTTCTTCGTTGCTCCTGATGCTCTGATGTGAAGGTTGAGCTGTCTTCTGGATTTTCACAAATCTGAAAAATAATCATTTATGATATTCAGACAAATGAGAGTTATATTACTGAGCAGACCAACTTATCTGGATGAATGTTCATAATCTGACAGGACAAAACCTGAAGGATCTGAACACAAAGATAAAGTCAGATTCAACTGTGCAAAGAACCAAAGTGGAGGTTGATGAAAAAAATAATTTATGTAGGAGAAATGTATACTGAATCCTCTCAGGCTGGGAAGATATGTTTGGTTTGCATTTGCGTTCAGACTTCTCTAATCCACCAGTTAACATGTTGATGAAGCATCTTCTGAGATGCAACAGAGACCTTGATAAACTGAACTGAAACAGAAAACTCCCCCTAGTGGACATAGAAATAAGCAACAGGAAACATTTTGGATCCAGACGTCATCACTTCTTTTCACTTTTGTTTTAGATATTTCATATGTAATTTATCCAGGATAGTAAGACATATAGAAATCCACCAGTGCAGTCACTAGCTGTGTTTCTATTACAATTGTGTGCACATATTTTGTCGATATTCTAATGAGATATTTTCATAATTCTGTCATGGCGCTAGCTCTTATCTATCAGCCATCAGAGGAGATATTAGCATCTTATGTTGGAGTGACAAGCTTCTTATTGGAAGCTGCTACGTATGCAGCGTTTTGGGTAAACTGCAGCCTGCGATTTCACAGAAGAGCTGTGGATTTTCCACGTTTGAATGACACATAATTNCAAACATCATAGAAACACAAAATTATTATCAGAACAATGTAACAGGATGAAAATACTGCAGATATAAAAATTGTTTTCCTCTACAGAAAGTCTGATCATCTTCAGGATTTAGTCTTAATTTAAAAAGAAACAAAGGCTGGTTTAATAAAAACTTCTTATTTATTATGGTGTGGCGAAAGTTAATGTAATAAAACAAGTTACATCATTAAAACATTTAACAAATAGCATGAAATCTTAAAACTAGTTTGAAATGTATATAATAATTTCCTTTGCAGTGCATTTCATCACTTTTCTTTCCAACAATCAGTATAAAGATCTTCATTTGTGGTGAGACTTTGGTTCACATGTTGTTGAGAATCAGCAGCTTCTTCGTTGCTCCTGATGCTCTGATGTGAAGGTTGAGCTGTCTTCTGGATTTTCACAAATCTGAAAAATAATCATTTATGATATTCAGATAAATGAGAGTTATATTACTGAGCAGACCAACTTATCTGGATGAATGTTCATAATCTGACAGGACAAAACCTGGAGGATCTGAACACAAAGATAAAGTCAGACTCAACTGTGCAAAGAACCAAAGTGGAGGTTGATGAAAAAAATAATTTATGTAAGAGAAATGTATACTGAATCTTCTCAGGCTGGGAAGATATGTTTGGTTTGCATTTGCAATCAAACTTCTCTAATCCACCAGTTAACATGTTGATGAAGCATCTTCTGAGATGCAACAGAGACATTGACAAACTGAACAAAAACAGAAAACTCCCCCTAGTGGACATAGAAATAAGCAACAGGGAAAGTTGGATCCAGACGTCATACATTTTTTTTCAATTCTGTCTTTGAGATTACATATGTAATCTATCCAGGACAGTAAGACATATCAAAATCCACCAACTCAGCCACGAGCTGTGTCTCCATTACGAATGTGTACAAATGTTGTTGATATTCGAATGTTGAAAAAACACAATTTCTAAATCAACGGGTTTCCAGAAGAAATTAAATTAAAATCACTCATTTGACAGTTACATACATATCAAATCAATCAAATTTTATTTGTATAGCACATTGTATAGCATTGTATAGCACATTTCAGCAGCAAGTCTTTTCAATGTGCTTTATATAATTAAAGAAATAAAAAAATAAGCACAGCATGCGACACTGTGAGATGTATTTATTGTTCAGTCATGGCGCCAGCACTCTTCATCTATCAGCCATCAGAGGAGATGTCGGTGCCTTCAGGTGTACGAGGAGCAATAAGCCCCTCATAATTAGGAGCGGCTACGTGTGCAGCGTTTTGGGAAAAATGCAGTCGGGTGATTTAACAGAAGAGCCACATATTGAACCTGTTTGAATGACACTCAACTTGTTATAAACTGTGTGACGCTGTGAGAGCTGTGATGGAGCCTGCCACACATTGTCAGAAAAAAACCCCAAAAAGCAAAACAAAAAACAAACCATCATCCTAATTCTATTTCCTATCGTTTTATTCGACTTTTTTGCCAGCAGTAACATCCGGCTGTGTATCATGTGACTTGTATGATGTGAATAGTGTTTCCATTGCAGCTTTGCAAAATACATCTATTTCAATACGACTAAAAAAAACACACTGTGGTTGTGTTGGTCTCCTTTACAGAGGAACTTCCTGTTATCATGT
>NW_015115855.1:19668-21054 GCF_001443285.1 Poecilia latipinna
ACACTCAGAAGCTTTAACACCCTGTGAACATGTTGACTTAACTCACAAGTGTGAAACGTCTTGTTTCTGCATTGGTCAAATGATAACTCTGCAGCCGAGGCCCTCACAGGCTTTACTCACAAAACCAGGAAATAGATTTTTTTTCACCACAACAAAGTGGGGTGGAGTATTGAGGGACACTCGGGTTCTGGTTTTAATCTCAGCTGTGTAGATCTTCATGTTTGGACTTGAGATGTTCTTTTTCTTAAATATTTTCTTCAGGAACTTGATTTGTTCTCACATCAAGTGAACAAGTGAGGCAGAAAAATAAAATTAGAAAAAGATGGGAAAAAGTTTCAGTTTGGAAAATATGGACTGATCGGATTTTATTTACATTTTCAAACTGCATGGTGAAAACAATTTATAACCTTCTGAACAAAGAATGGATAAATCTTTATTTGCATTGCAACAAACAAACACGTACTATAATTGCTGATCAACTTTCTGCATGTCTGCTCTATTAAGATGCTTCTTCTTCTTCATTGAGCTCGAAGTGTTTAACGCAGGGGTCATCAACTCCAGCCCTCCAGTCCTACCATCCTGTAACTTTTAGATGCGTCTCTGCTCAAACACACCTGGATCAAATAAACTGCTCGTTTCCAGCCTATTGCAGAGAGAAATGAATGCTGGAGAGGGAATTCAGACATTTTGGAGCAGAGATGAATCTAAAAGTTGCAGGATGGTAGCCCTTGAGGACTGGAGTTGGTGACCCCTGGAACGTATGAAGGCGCCCTGACATCAGACTAATCTTTAGCTCCCTCTACTGGTCCAAGTTGAGACTCAGATTGGGAAGCTAAAAAATGTTAAGATTACTTTCATTCAGAGGAAAATGCTAAAATTAAAATATTACCTTACTCCTAAATCTGCCATAGGTGTGAATAAGTTTTGTCTATGTGTAGATTCTCTGAAACTAATTTTGAAATTCCTTCTTGGTTTCAGAAACACAACAGGCCCAAAACATGCATATTGTGACAGTGAACAAATCGCCTGACCTTCACACAGGCTGACATCAAAATGCAAATCAGTTTGACTTGTTCTGTCTGTGTGTCTTCACTTAGTCACATTTAACATAAAACTAATACGTAAATATTAAAAACATATCTAAATATAAACACACCAGCATTTGGTTCCTTTACTGAGCTGTTACTGTCACTAACACTGGTCACGTGTTTCCTAACTTCGGCAGGTCTCCTTTAAAGGATGTTGTTGTAGACATCATTGTGATCATGGCTCAACGTGTTTGGAGTGGTAGAGTTCATGTAAACAACATCCTCATGTAACTCATAGATCTAAAGAAATAAAAGAAATAAGATTTTATTTTCAGGCAGAAAAAAATATTTTAGAGCT
>NW_015115855.1:22644-24959 GCF_001443285.1 Poecilia latipinna
CTATACGAAATGTTCACATAAAACAAAGTTATACTTTTTTGATAGAGATTTATATTCAACATAATCTAGTAAAGTTGTGCATTGTATTAATATATCTGCATTGATGTCTAAACATATTTATTTTTAACATAAAAGTCAATTCAGATTTGCAAATACATGATGAATTAAAATTAGAAAATACACTTTGCTTCTAATAGTAGCTAAATTTAAGACTACACATTGATTAAAATTGTATATGAACATGGTTAGACATTGATGCTTCATTTAATTCGCTTGAATTTGCTGTGGAATCTCTAGTGAAATATAGAAACATGAAGTTATTATTTACCTTCTTTTATGTGCAGTTTTACTTCAGTGTAGAGATATTTTCCCCACCTACTGACTCCACACCAGTATTTCCCAGCATCATGTGATCGAAGAGCAGAGATGGTCACTTTGACAACACTGTTCGTTTTATCATCAGTGATGGAATATTTGTCATTTTTCTGTTGTGTTGTAATGAGAACATCACTGGAGCCACAGTTATTCTTACAAAGGTATTTTTCATTTTCCTCATAACCTGAACTATATGAGCAGGAAAATGTTACACTTCTGCCCTCGTATCCAAACACCTCGATCAAATCTTCAGCACTGATCACAAAACTCAGAGCTGCTGCAGACAGACAACAACATCAGTTTAGTTTATATGCTTCAACATGTGAATATAGTAGAAGATTTTAATCATCACTTGTTTATATAGTCAAGAAAATCTGGTTAAGAGTATAAGCCATCACATAAATTATTAGTATTCCATTGTAATATATATGTTCTTTAGTCTGAAATTGACCGAAATACCATGTTAAATCAAAAAGGAAAAAAAAAAGGAATCAAAATGCAGACAGAGTTTCTCTAGGATGCCTAAATGAGGAGCCCCTAAAGTGATTTCATGATTTCAAGAATTTGTACTAAATTCTTGAAATCATGAATTTCAAGAATTTTGTACAAATTCTTGAACTAAAGAATTTGGTGAAGAAGATGGCGGTCGTTCCTTCATTCACTGAAGCTATTCATGTTTACAGGCTTTCCACTCAGACGGAAGGAGAAACAGAGACATCAATAAACATCATTTGTTGCAATTGTTTTGACCCAGCTGAGACGTGTAACATGAACAATACAATATTTTTTACAAGTTTTGTAAAACTACTTTTTCAAGTAAAGCGCACAATTCGTTTTTTTATCAGATGAGATAAATAAGACAATCACATTTCAGTTACAACACAAACAGGAAGTGCTACTGAATCTTTAAATAAATGCTATATAATTTAAAAACACATTCTATTTTGATTAAATACATTTTATCATAACATTAAAGCAAACTGCTGTAGATATTATTGTTGTAGATATTATATCTTACTGCAGACGATGATGTGTTGATGGCTCCACATCTCTTTGTCTCTTCAGATCAGAGCTGAACTGAGGCAGAAGTTATTTTAAACTGAGACATTTAGAGGAAACATCAGAGCTATTTAGGATCCTGACACTCAGAAGCTTTAACACCCTGTGAACATGTCGACTAAACTCACAAGTGTGAAACGTCTTGTTTCTGCATTGGTCAAATGATAACTCTGCAGCCGAGGCGCTCACAGGCTTTACTCACAAAACCAGGAAATAGATTTTTTTTCACCACAACAAAGTGGGGTGGAGTATTGAGGGACACTCGGGTTCTGGTTTTAATCTCAGCCGTGTAGATCTTCATGTTTGGACTTGAGATGTTCTTTTTCTTAAATATTTTCTTCAGGAACTTGATTTGTTCTCACATCAAGTGAACAAGTGAGGCAGAAAAATAAAATTAGAAAAAGATGGGAAAAAGTTTCAGTTTGGAAAATATGGACTGATCAGTTTTTATTTACATTTTCAAACTGCATGGTGAAAATGGAAAAAAAAATCTTTATTTGCATTGCAACAAACAAACACTTCCTATAATTGCTGATCAACTTTCTGCATGTCTGCTCTATTAAGATGCTTCTTCTTCTTCATTGAGCTCAAAGTGTTTAACGCAGGGGTCACCAACTCCAGTCCTCGAGGGCTACCATCCTGTAACTTTTAGATGCGTCTCTGCTCAAACACACCTGGATCAAATAAACTGCTCGTTTCCAGCCTATTGCAGAGAGGAATGAATGCTGGAGAGGGAATTCAGACATTTTGGAGCAGAGATGAATCTAAAAGTTGCAGGATGGTAGCCCTTGAGGACTGGAGTTGGTGACCCCTGGAAGGCGCCCTAACATCAGACTAATCTTTAGCTCCCTCTACTGGTCCAAGTTGAGACTCAGATTGGT
>NW_015115855.1:27359-37002 GCF_001443285.1 Poecilia latipinna
TACTGAATCTTTAAATAAATGCTATGTAATTTAAAAACACATTCTATTTTAATTAAATACATTTCATCATAACATTAAAGCAAACTGCTGTAGATATTTTTGTTGTAGATATTATATCTTACTGCAGACGATGATGTGTTGATGGCTCCACATCTCTTTGTCTCTCCAGATCAGAGCTGAACTGAGGCAGAAGTTATTTTAATCTGAGACATTTAGAGGAAACATCAGAGCTATTTAGGATCCTGACACTCAGACGCTTTAACACCCTGTGAACATGTCGACTAAACTCACAAGTGTGAAACGTCTTGTTTCTGCATTGGTCAAATGATAACTCTGCAGCCGAGGCCCTCACAGGCTTTACTCACAAAACCAGGAAATAGATTTTTTTTCACCACAACAAAGTGGGGTGGAGTATTGAGGGACACTCGGGTTCTGGTTTTAATCTCAGCTGTGTAGATCTTCATGTTTGGACTTGAGATGTTCTTTTTCTTAAATATTTTCTTCAGGAACTTGATTTGTTCTCACATCAAGTGAACAAGTGAGGCAGAAAAATAAAATTAGAAAAAGATGGGAAAAAGTTTCAGTTTGGAAAATATGGACTGATCGGATTTTATTTACATTTTCAAACTGCATGGTGAAAACAATTTATAACCTTCTGAACAAAGAATGGATAAATCTTTATTTGCATTGCAACAAACAAACACTTCCTATAATTGCTGATCAACTTTTGCATGTCTGCTCTATGAAGATGCTTCATCTTCTTCATTGAGCTCCATGTGTTTAATGTATGAAGGCGCCGTATCATCAGACTAATCTTTAGCTCCCTCTACTGGTCCAAGTTGAGAATCAGATTGGGAAGCTAAAAAATTTTAAGATTACTTTCATTCAAAGGAAAATGCTCAAATTAAAATATTACCTTACTCC
Organism: Poecilia latipinna; assembly: GCF_001443285.1. Classification (NCBI taxonomy): domain Eukaryota; kingdom Metazoa; phylum Chordata; class Actinopteri; order Cyprinodontiformes; family Poeciliidae; genus Poecilia; species Poecilia latipinna. The sequence continues at coordinate 28,284 of NW_015115855.1, forward strand.
TAAATCCGCCATAGGCGTGAATAAGTTTTGTCTATGTGCAGATTCTTTGAAACTAATTTTGAAATTCCTTCTTGGTTTCAGAAACACAACAGGCCCAAAACATGCATATTGTGACAGTGAACAAATCGCCTGACCTTCACACAGGCTGACATCAAAATGCAAATCAGTTTGACTTGTTCTGTCTGTGTGCCTTCTCTTAGTTGTAGCTTTAAGACACTTCAGTCACATTTGACATAAAAACTAATAAATTTTAAATATCCTTTACTCAGCTGTTACACAAGACGTTACTGGTTACGAGTTTTCTAACTTCTGCAGGTCTCCTTTAAAGGATGTTGTTGTAAATATCATGGTCATCAGGATTAAACGTGTTTGGAGTGGAAGAGTTCATGTAAACAACATATTCTTGTTTTGTCTCACAAAACCAGGAAATAGATTTTTTTTCACCACAACAAAGTGGGGTGGAGTATTGAGGGACACTCGGGTTCTGGTTTTAATCTCAGCTGTGTAGATCTTCATGTTTGGACTTGAGATGTTCTTTTCCTTAAATATTTTCTTCAGGAACTTGATTTGTTCTCACAACAAGAAACGAGCCAATTTAAAAGCTCTTTTTAGCTTTTGGTATTAAAAAAAGATTTAGAATAATAAAACAAGATTACATAATTTTTCAGGGAAAACCAACTTGATTGGTCCTTTTTTATTCTGTTCATGTGCAGAAAACTTCTGGTTTAAGAGGGAAGCTCATTGCATGTTCAGTTGGAGCATCAGTAACACCTGTAACCATGGAAACGGCACCAGCTTCCTGTCTTTTACCGCCTGCTCCAGGTGGTTTATCTGCATTTTCCATTGAATGTTTCTGTTTGTTCAATCAATATTTTATATTAGATAGCGGTGTAGATCATCCATGAGCCTCATGTTTGACCTAAAATAAACTGAGCTACATTATTTAAGCAAAATAACATTAATAAATCATATCCTACCAGAAGTCTTATATATATGATAATTTAGTGAGTATGTTAGATGGTAATTAATTTCATTATAGACCTGTTGAGAATCTGTCTAGAAAAAAAAAACACATTTTGTAAAGTCTGAAATTATTCATACCCCTAGCAGATTAAGATTTGTAATTATTTCCAAACAAGTAAGAGGTTTTGTTCTAACATGATGTGAGCCAGATATTTCTAAAAAGATTATAAAATGATGGATAAGAATTTTCAGTTGGAAAAATATTGACTGATCTGATTTTATTTGCACTTTCAAACTGTATTGTGAAAATAATTTATAACCTTCTCAACAAAGAATTTAAATATCTTTATTTACGTTGCAACAATCACACTTTAGCATGTCTGCTCTATGAAGATGCTTCTTCTTCTGCTTTGATCTCCAAGTGTTTAACTATGAAGGCGCCCTAACATCAGACTAATCTTTAGCTCCCTCTACTGGTCCAAGTTGAGACTCAGATTGGGAACCTAAAAAAAATGTTAAGATTACTTTCATTCAGAAGGAAAATACTAATATTAAAATAGAACCTTACTCCTAAATATGTCATAGGTGTGACTAATTTTTTTTAATACGTAGATTCTTTGAAATTCCTTCTTGGTTTCAGAGACACAACAGGCCCAACATTTGCATATTGTGACAGTGAACAAATCGCCTGACCTTCACACAGGCTGACGTCAAAATGAAGGTCAGTTTGACTTGTTCTGTCTGTGTGTCTTTACTTAGCTGTAGCTTTAACACACTGCAGTCACATCTGACATAAAAACTAATACACTGAACAAAAAGATAAACACCCCATGTCAAATCTAAGGGTTTTATGAACATTTGGGTTCCGCAATACATAGAGAAACTCAAAATATATTTTCAGTAATTACTGATCTTCATATCGGCATTGATGACATCGTGGTATGGCTGTTTGTAGTGGATTGACAGGCCTTTGAACATGATATGTGTCGGGTTGAGGAATCTGATCTTGACCAAGTTGGTTTCTCGTAGGCGGTTACAGACAGTCTGAAGTGTGATCCGTCTGTTGTGCAGACCAATAGTCTCATCAGCTGTGTGTGTCGCTGGTCTTAGCCGATCCCGCAGATGGACAAGCCGGATGTGGCGTTCTTATGCTGGAGTGGTCAGATGTGGCCGACGAGGACGGAGTCGATTTGCAGTTGTGCCAGTCTGTTGGAATCGAACTCTTAAACAGCCAATGGTCCGATAACGGACCCTGAGCCGTGCAGCTACTGCTCTGGTGGACATCCTTCCATACACTCCTGCATAACTTGCTACATCTGAGGCTTTATGGCTTGTGACAACATTTGACATTTTGGGGTGGCCTTTTATTCTCCCCAGTCCAAGGATTGTCCAGTTGTGGCTCATTTTGTCTGATCACCCACTGGACATGCCCCACTCATGCACTGAGTATAAAAACAACTCACTGGGTAAAGCTCACTGACAGCAAGTGGGATTAAAGATTTTACACAAATCAAGAGAAATATTACTTTTGCACAATAAAACACGAGAAAATGCTCATTTACATTTTTTAACTCCACATGGCAACAATATTTGGCATGAGATGTTTATATTTTTGTTCAGCATAAATATTAAAAACATGTCTAAATGAAAACACATGAGCATTGGTTCCTTTACTGAGCTGTTACACAAAATGTCACAAATACTGGTCACGTGTTTATTACTTCAGGTCTCCTTTAAAGGATGTTGTTGTAGATATTATGATCATCATGATTCAACATGTTTGGAGTGGAAGAGCTCTCGTAAACAACATCCTCTTGTAACTCATAGACCTAAAAATAATAATATAAGAAATTAATTAGATTCTCTTTGCAAGAAACAGGAAACATCTTATAGATATTTACTCACATAGTTCATTCTCGCTTCCACATTACGATCAGCAGAGTTCAACACATTCACATTGACTCCATCCACTGAAAACACAAAGTAAACATGATGTGATTCTGTGGGGGATTTCTGTGTGAGTGTATAATCTGTATAAATGTACCTTGCTTGATCCTTGATTTGTACTTTAAAACCAGCAAAAGGACAAATGTCAGGATCAGAAGCAGAACGAAGACAGCAGGCAGAATGTAGAATAAAGAAACATCTGAAAACAGGGAAATGGAGAAGTTAGCTGGTTCACAGAGCCCTCCACAGAAACACCATAGAATGACAGCCATGTTCCCGTTTTCTCGTTCTATCTCCGCCACGTTTAGATGGTTTTCTTAACTTGTTGTAAATACATTTAAGTCAGTTATGCTAAGTTACTATATCTCCCACTTCAAGTTCAAACTTCAGTGGCATGACTCTTTATAAAGAGAAACTTGACTGGCTTACCTCAAAACCTCAGTTTTTGACTCAAAAATGGATGCATAGCAACACTGAGGTGTTGCTTCCAAACAAATGCCTGAATGTGTGAAAGATTTGTGAGTGTAGATGTTTAGGTGTGGGTTGTTGTCTCTATATCAGTCTATTCTATATGGAGCTACAACTGTCTCATAATTCACAAATGCACAGACTAAGATTCACAAATGCAAAAGATCCACAAATGCACAGCACGAAATTCACAATTACGGGCTCCTTCTGGCCTGTGTAAGCCATAGCTTACTCATGAGAGCTCTGCTGATGCGCTACTGTAGGAGTTAGGTGTGCTGAAGATCACTAGCTTGTGATGATAGTTGCACAATTAAATCGATTGACATTAATAACGATAACATGGAGATTGATAGCTAATGTATTAGATATTTCACTTACTGCTCCTATGTTGCTGCAAGAAGCCAGACTGAGGACTAAACTGTCGGTGCTTTGTCAAAGCAACAGGCGCTGTTGGAATGGGTTAATGTGATTGGCTGAAAAATAGGTTACCCCAACTGTGGGGCTCTATTCATATGATTGGCTGAAACAAGGATGCTATCTGATTGGTTGCTGATCAACCAATCAGATAGACCATTTATTAAAAAAACCCTGAATTTTGAGTCAGGGGAGTCTCAAAATTAACCATAAATGTAGCGCAACTCACAGGCCAGAAGGAGCCCGTAAGTGTGAATCTTGTCCTGTGCATTTGTGAATCTTAGTCTATGCATTTGTGAATTATGAGACATTTTTAGCTCCATAATTCGACACTGATAAAACTGAAGCTTCAGTTTAATAATGCAGATATTCTCTTTTTGTATTATAAAAGCAGCTTTGTGCAGATAAACCCCAAATCTGGAGATTAGGAACAGCTGGAATGAGACAAGAGAACAAACAACAGAAGTAAAAGAAATGTAGAAACAAAGAGTTTACCAGAATTATGTGATGGTGGCTGTGAGGTAGCCTGTTCAGCAGAGCTGGTTTGATGTGGAGAGTCTGTCAGAGGAAATATAAAACATAATGTGGTAAAAACCATAACATTACTTTTTTGTTGCTTTATATTATTCTATCTCTCCCTGTGTTGGTCTCACCGACTGCCAGCTGTATCTTTATGAATCTCAGCTGAGAGTCTGAACCACAGTAGTATGTTCCTGCATCAGCTGCTTCCAGTTCAGTGATGATCACAGAGAAACAGCTGGAGGAGACATTGAGCAGCTTGANCAAGCAATAGGAAACATCTCATAGCTGAAGTTTTGTTTACTCACATCATTGATTCTCATCTCCACATTATTACTGTTAGCAGAGTTCAACACATTCACATTGATTCCATCCACTGAAAACACAAAGTAAACATGATGTGATTCTGTGAGGGATTTCTGTGTGAGTGTATAATCTGTATAAATGTACCTTGCTTGATCCTTGATTTGTACTTTAAAACCAGCAAAAGGACAAATGTCAGGATCAGAAGCAGAACGAAGACAGCAGGCAGAATGTAGAATAAAGAAACATCTGAAAACAAGAAAATGGAGAAGTTAGCTGGTTCACAGAACCCTCCCTAGAAACACCACAGAATGACAACATGAGTTACTTATTTTAAATGTGGTGAAAAAACTGTGATCAATAAAAGTTCAACTTGATGCTCATGTTCCTGTTTTCTCTTTCTATCTCCACCACATTTAAATTGTTTTCTCAACTCTTATTAATAATAAACTTATTTGAGTTCAACCCACTAATTCTCAGTGTCATTCACACAACGAGCAAATGCATCCCGAAGCCTCACTTATTGCCCACATGTGACTTATTTCTGACCTTTTCATGGCAGTCTGAATGGCCCTATTTCGATCGTTTTCATCTTCCAAAAACATCCAGTCTGTGCCACTCCCATACGTGGAATTAATCGAATATGTATCTGATAGTTTTGGAAGATTTGCAGTCTGAACCGTCATGTGGCTTTTTACCCAACTTTTATGCCACTGATGTGAGATATGTACCAGAAGAAGGTAAATCTGGACTTGAACAATGATTGAACATTATAATTATGACAATATGAATGAAGTCTGTGTCACTGAGGCACATCACATCACAGTCCCAGCACTCCTGGTTCTGAGAACAAGGCAAACTGACTTCTCTGCAGAAGCTGCAGTCAAGATGTCGCAAAAGGCCTTTGCTGTTTGTGTTTTTTTTATATTAGCTTCCCTTGTGTTGTGACGATAGATACTATAACAAGATACTTTTAAATCGATTCTTAAATGGCTACATCTATTATTACCTCCATAAACAGTGAACTGCTGAGTGATGTCACTGTTCTTCTGTTTCTGCTATCGTGGGTTGCTTCTGGGTTGTAAACCATTAGCTCAGACGTCTGATTTCGGTTTGATTTAATTAGAAGTATGAACGACCACGCAAAAAGAAAAAGATCGGACTTCCGCAAAAAATTGGAATTAAGCATCAAGACCTGTGATGTGGAGTTATTTTTGTCTCCAACTCAAACCTCAGAAACCTGAAATGTCCACATCTCAAAAGTCAGTAATATGACTCAATCTAATGAAAGAGGTCATTTTGAGGTGACCTTGAGCAAGAAACCTAAAGATGGAGGCGTAACTTCCCTTAATACTGTACTGTAATTCTGTACTCTGAATGTGTGAAGTGCATGAATGTGTTGATGATTTGTGAGTGTGGATGATTAGGTGAGCATTTAAACAGCTTCATCATTTCAGTCCATTCACAACTGAAAAAACTAAATCCTCCATTGAGGAGCTGAAATGACCTTTAGTTTAATAATACAGGGATCCACTTTGTGTCATAAGAGCAGCTTTGAGCTTTGTTGAGATGCTTTACAAAGATCGAGAAAGAGTTACATGTTAGACAAAGGCCCATTCCTCAGAAACAGAAACTCATCAGGCCACACAACCATGGTGTGATTTCAGGGAGTGTCTTCAGTCCATATAATCAGCTAGCCTCCTCCTTTTCCTCTGTCGCAGCACAGACTTTTTTTTTAGAAACTTTTCTCAACTGTAGTGGTAAAAGCATCTCCTTTCAGCGCTGAAAGTGAATAAAATAAGTAAAATCTGAATGATTTTGTTGGCTGATTTTATGCTCCGTTTGTCAGTACATTTTTGATCCATCGGTTAGGATTTTCCATCCTTAACAGCAGTTGGATAAGAACATATGGAGATTTGGAACAACTGGAATGAAAAGAGTGAGAAAAAACACGAGTCATAAAGAGGAATAAACAAAGAGTTTACCACGATTATGTGATGGTGGCTGTGATGTAACCTGTTCACCAGTACCGGTCGGAGCCACAGAGCTGGTTTGATGTAGAGAGACTGTCAGAGAAAATACAAAACTTAATGTGCTGAAAAAAAAACTATAACAAAAGATTTCTGTTGTTTTTTATGTTTTTTTTGTTTTTTTATTTCTCTCTGTGTTGGTCTCACCGACTGCCAGCTGTATCTTTATGAATCTCAGCTGAGAGTCTGAACCACAGTAGTATGTTCCTGCATCAGCTGCTTCCAGTTCAGTGATGATCACAGAGAAACAGCTGGAGGAGACATTGAGCAGCTTGAACTTTGTTTGGTTCTCCATCATGTCTGTGCAGTTGTTGTGTTGGTCTCCTTTACAGAGGAACTTCCTGTTATCATGTTGTTGTCCTGAATTAGGACACTGCAGAGTTACTGGACGTCCCTCGATGCCACTGATGTTGTACGACTCCAATTCTATCAGAGAGATTTTATTCATACAAAAATCTATATAACATTTATTGATAAATTGTGCATCAATTTATCAAACGTGCTCTTTTACAGTCCATTCAAAACTGGAGTGAAAAATGAAGGAATGCTATGATCTCTCACCTTTGACCTCCAGGTCAACAGCAGTGAAAACATCAAATCCTGAGTTTCTCTGGATTCCACAAAGATACGACCCAGAATCCTTCAGGGTCAGACTGGAAATGGTCACTGTGAATATTCCTGACTTCCTGTCATCAGAGAGTCTGAATCGTCCATCTTGTGTGTTGCTAGAGGTGATCACTGCCTGCTGTAGACATGTGGAGGGCCGGTTTCCTCTGCAGAAGAACTTCAGCTTGTTGACAGACTGAGAGTCGTACGGACAGCTGATGGTCACTGAACCTTCCTCAGTACTTTGGGTTTGATTCACCGTGTCGCAGCATCTGTCTGATAGGAAGATAAGAAAGTGTGTAAGATAGTAAAACATTGATGTATCTTACCAGAAACTTGAATTAAGTAAATTTGAATGTAAAAGTTCATCACGATCTGCTAATATGGGTGAAATAAAATAAAAATAAAAAACTTATAGCCACAAGAGGTGATTCAATGGATGCTTACTTACTTACACATCAGTACTTGCAATGCATATTGATTTTAGATAAATTATATTACTGTATAACAACTAAATTAATATTATACATTTCAACAATCGAAATATTAAATTTAATTAACTTTGTTCCCTTTTTCTTTTAACAATCAATTTTAAAATCTTTCTGACTTCCTGCTATGTCTCAGCTTTTAGTCCATTTTAGTTGATAGAACAGCGTGTATCAGGATACATTTAATATAAAATGTTGACATGGATGTTAAACTTTTAAGGGACAAATCCTCATCTAAACCTTATCAATGATGAACATAGCAGAAAACCTCCAAGATTAGTGACTCTTTAAATATATGAAAATATTGTAAATAAGAACTGTTATTGTCGGGATTTGAGTTTTCTGTGTTTATTTTGATTGTGTTTCCTGTGAGTCCCTGTCTGCTCCCTGATTGTTTCCCAGGTGTGTCTCTTCTCGTTGATTACCCTCCGTGTATTTAAGCCCACCTGTTGTCCTGGTGTCTTGTCGGGTTCTTGTCATTCGCATAGTGTGTGTTGTCAAGAGTCCAGCGTTAGATGTTATCCGTCTCGGTAGAACTGTAAAGTCCTGAGTTCAGTGTTACCTAGTAAGCCGTCATAGTAGAACTGCTAGTCCTGTGTCGGCACCTGCTGTCGTTACCAGTTAGTGCTGAGCCTCTGTGTATTTCCGCTTTGCCGCTGCCAGATTTTGGGACTGTGTGAGCCATCTTCATTATTAAACTTTCATTACTACTCTTACCTGGGTCCATGGCGTATCTTCTCACCGCATCATGACAGTTATATTTATATCCATGTTCAAAATATTTCAGTGTTGATTCTGTTTTCATTCTCTTGCCTTTCTAAAGCCTCAAAGTCTTAGACAGACCCGTCGGCATGGGGCATTGGGAGACATTGCCCACCCACAGAGTCAGCTGTGCCCCCCTGGACTGGAAGCTGTTTTACCTCAGAGTGGCCAACTCTCTGTTATTCCTGTATCAATTTGATATATTAGAGGCTTCCGCAC
>NW_015115855.1:40990-47894 GCF_001443285.1 Poecilia latipinna
GTATCCAAACACATGGATCAAACCTGCAGCACGACTCACACAGCACACAGCAGCTGGAAACAGGAGAGAACAAAAACATAATTCAATGCAATTAACTTTAATTCTAATTGTCATTTTCACAGAAATAGAATTAAATTTTTAGTCCCACTCCTCAGCAAACAGTAAATATATAAATAGAAAATGCCATAGCCATAAAAGAAAAATAGGCAGTTTATTAAATGTATTTCTTTAAAAACAAATAGAAAAACAAAAGTGTTATGCCAGCTACTGCAGAGGGTGCGATCTTGTTTTTTATTTTATTCTAAATTTTTATAATGTTAAGATGACAAAATCTACCCCTGCTTTTTAAAACCACAGGAAACTGTTAGATTCATATTTGAATGAATGTAAAAACTTACCAGACAAGATGAACAACACGACCTGGAAGCTCCACATCTTTGCATTACTGAGGACGACAAACTAAACCAGAAATAATGTTGAAGTGAAGCAAGAAGTGTTTTAAGGAAACCACATTAGTCCAATGAGTTCAGCCCTCTGCACAAAACAAGCCTCATAAATGAGGTGTGAAATGATGTATCTCTCTATTTTTCAAATTATAAAACTGAGCTCTGTCAAAATGACCAAAATAGTAAGACATGCTTATAATTGGTAAAATAAAAAATAAGTATTTACAAAGTTGGAGGAAATGGTCATAGGAAATATGGGTGGGCTGAGGTGTAGTGGTTAGCGCTGCATCATCGCATCAAACATATTTCCTGTTTAATCAACAAAGCAGAACTTTCTGTCTATAGTTTGCTTATTTCGTTTAGAACATTCATCGATGTTCTCTAGGTTTTCTTTCTGCAAAAGCTGCTTATAGTAATAGAATCCAGTTAATAAAATGAGCATAAAGAAATAAGTTGTCACAAATTGAAGGTAAAATTAAAAATTTTAATAGTCAAACTGACAAATGACAAATAGAAATATAAAAATATTACCAGAACAATGTAACAAGATGAAAATACTGCAGATATAAAAATTGTTTTCCTCTACAGAAAGCCTGATCACCGTCATGATTTAGTCTTAATTTAAAAAGAAACAAAGGCTGGTTTAATAAAAACCTCTTATTTATTATGGTGTGGTGAAAGTTAATGTAATAAAACAAGTTACCTAATTAAAACATTTAACAATTAGCATGGAATCTTAAAATTGGTGTGATGGGGTTCTCTTATGAGTTGGACAGACAAAATGACTGCCCAAGGGCAGAGATCACTTTAGTGAAATTTAGTTTTTCTTGAGGTGGAAAAAAAATAAAAAAAAATAAAAAATGGCAGGTGCAGAATATACACAAGGACGTCCAAGGCAGGTTAAAAACAGTCAAACAGCAGTACCTTCAATGCAAGAGTCTGTCACCTTCACTGTGACTTCTCAGGAGTCTAGCCACAGACTGACTTCCTGTGGCGCAGAGCCCTGCTTTTAAAGCCACAGACAAACAATTTGGTTGCTTGTTTGGTCTTTCTGACCAAACAAGCAACCAAAAACAATTAAACAATTACTTCTAACGCAAGTAAACTCTTAAAGGCTACATAATAATAATAATAATAATAATAATAATAATAATAATAATAATAAAGAGAAAAAAAATAACTTGTAATCAAAAATACAATACTCAATTTAATAGAAAACACTCAGTACGTTCTGATGACATCATTACGCCATCACCTGACTCCCTCCTGGTGCGTCACAATCCGGAGATAACCCTGCTTGAAAACAGAAGCGGGAAAATGTTTGGAACTGAAAACAGGTTAGGATGGATATGCTGACTGAAGCAGGAACACCGCGTGTGCACCCACGATGAACCGCGTCAGTTTAAGCTGCAACAGAAGTAAGTTAGCGATTGTGCATGTTTGTGTGTATGTGTGTGCGGGCGTGCTCGCATGTTGACACGGACTGATAATTAAGTCCTGGATCATGACAGCTTCTCCGTCACAATTAGTTTGAAATGTTTATAATAATTTCCTTTGCAGTGCATTTCATTATTTTCTTTCAAACAATCAGAACAAAGATCTTCATTTGTGGTGAGACTTTGGTTCACATGTTGAGAATCAGCTGCTTCATTGTTGCTCCTGATGCTCTGAAGGTTGAGCTGTCTTCTGGATTTTCACAAATCACTGAGCACAACATGTTATTGGATGGATTTTATTTACAAGTAATGGGTGAGTGTTACTTTTCTATTACATTCTCATACATACTTAATATTTTTTTCTTTTAATTGCTCATTTGCTGTTTGAGCAGTTTGGATTGATGTTGAGCTTAACTAGGAAACATAGAAAAGTTTTGCTAAATTTCTGGCTGTTCAGTTATGTCGCTGTTGCCTGTGTATTTTGTTAAAATACATTGATAAATTGCTTGATTTTGTTGGGCTGCATTGTTGCTTTACTTGGCGTATTTTTAATTATTTGCATATTATTGGATGCCTCTGGCTTGATGTGATGAATAGTTTTTACATTGTCCTGCAAAACGTATGTGTTCAGGTATAGTTTACTGAAGTTTATCGAAGGCCCTGACTGAAACCCCACATCACGCCACTGTGTGTACTGAATCCTGACAGATTGGCAAGATTTTTTTGTTTGTTTGCATTTGCATTCAAACTTCTCAAATCCACCTGTTAACATTTTGCTGACCCATTTTTGAGATGTAACAGAGACATGCCAGAAACTGAAAAGAAACAGAAAACTCCCCTTTTATGAACATAGAAATAAGCAACAGGAAGCGTTTTGGATCAATTTGTCATCACTTTTTCTCACTTCTATCTTTGAGACTCTATATATAATCTATCTACGATAGTAAAAGGAAAGGTAATTTTATTTATATAGCACATTTTCAGCAACAAGGCAATACAAACTGCTTTACAGGAATTAAAAGGAAATACAAAATAACAAACAAAAGGAAAGCAAATAAAAGAGAAAAATAATCTAATGTTGATCTAAAGTATGTAAACTAAGTGCTCCTGTTCAGGGTTGCTAAGTATACTTTGGTCTAATTCGATTTCTGGGTTGGAAGAACAGGAGTCTGAAAAGTAGTCTCAATCCAAAAGTGTCTTTGCATCAAGATATAGTGAGTACTCTACAGTTTCTGAAAAACTAAGCTAAAGAGTGACTAATCTAATTCATTTTCTGGGTTTAAAGTGAGTAGTCAGTTTCTAACAAGTAGTAGTATAAAAAGTAACTAAGTAGTGACTGTTCCTGTATTTCTGGATTCTAAGTTTGTTGTAATTCTTATTCTAATTCCTTTTCTGGGCTGTAGCAGTACGAGTCTCTCTGCATAAAAGTTAAAAGTTATCTAGGAAGTATAATGTTGATCTAAATCTTGCGTACTCCACAATTTCTGATATTACTAATAAACTAAAATAATCTTTTTCTGGGTAGTACTCCACAGTTTCTAATAGATAAACTAGTAAAAGAATGACTCATAAACTGAGTCTCTGGATTCCAAGTTTGTTCTAATTCCTTTTCTGGGTTAAAAGTGAGTACTCCACAGTTTCTAACACAATAAAATAAAAAAGAGGAAAGGACACATTAGGGCAAATGGCAACATTCAGACAAAACAAAGGGCAAAACAAAGACATGAGTGAAGGCGGTGATGTCACAGGGTCTTGAAACCGTTGCTCAGCCTCCCGGCAGAAGTCCGATAAAGGTGTTGTTTATTGAGGAATGTCCTTGGGAGCGCTCAGCTCCACAGCTGCAAAGATGACAAAAGAGGGTGAGGTGGGAAGGAGTGTTATGTTTATACATCTTCAAGGAGATTGGAAATATGCAGCTCTTCCAAAGCCACATGGGGAAAGCCTATTCAGATAGATTATAAGTTTCAATCTCCCCTAAAGTCTCTCCGGTACATCTCACTTCCCAATCATCCAAATTAGTTTGGCCGTTACACTGAACCGAAACTAGCAACTTCTCCAAGATCAATTCCATCTTGTTAGTGAGTCTTGGAGTCCTCAGCTGGGCAGCGAGTCTCAGGAAGACTCACATCCAACTTGCGTCTCTGTCCACACCAACAGTCTAAGTGTTCGCTAGTTCGGACAAGTCCATCACAAATTTGTCGATAAGCCAGGAATCTGCAAGCTCCAAACAGCAGAAATCCTGTTATCCTGAATAAATCCACGGTGAATCCTGCCGGGTGTGTCCCTGCAGGACAAGAGGGCTCTCCTGTGCCCAGTCGAGAAAATTTGATCAATTGCATTGAGAGGTCGGAGGATGTGTGAAGAAAGGCTCCAAAAATATAGAAAAAAACAGACCAAGCAGGGCAGGCATGGGCAGGGAGGGAGCAGAGGAAAACAAGTGTCCGCCTTCACTGAGGGCAAAATCCACCAACACAGCCACTAGTTGTGTTTCCAATACAAATGTGCACAAATCTTTGTCGATATTCTGCTAATGTTGGAAAAACACACACACACACACACACACACACACACACACACACACACACACACACACACACGCACACACACACACACACACACACACACACAATTTTGCAATCTCGGTATTTCCATTAAAGAAATAATTAGATTCACGTGTGAATAAGCTTGACTAAACAGTTACATTGAAATATATTTATAATTCAGTCTTGGCGCCAGCACTCATCATCTATCAGCCATCAGAGGTGATGTCGGCGTCTTCTTCAGGTTTTGGAGCAATAAGCCCATCATACTTGAAGTGGCTATGTGTGTGTCGATTTGGGTAAATTGCAGTCGGGGATTATACAGAAGAGCTGCGGGTTTCACATGTTTGAATTACACACAACTATTTATGAATGGTGTGACGCTGCAAGAGCTCTGGTGGAGCTGCTGCACACCGTCCGAAATAAACAAACAAAACAAACCACCATCCTTCTACTACTTCCTGCCGTCTTCTTTGACGTTTTCACCAGCAGTAACATCCGGCTGTGTATCATCTGACTTGTGTGATGGGAAAAAATGATTTCCTTAAACATCCATTCCATTTTTATTGAAAACCATAAGTTTTTTTTTTTTTAATTGTTGTGTTTCCATTAAGAAAATTTATTTTACAGTCAATGGAAACTGAACTAATGTCCTCACAAGAAGAAATCTTTAAGAGTTGCAGCTTTGTGGACTTACATCATTGATCCTCGGGTTCTCAGTAGTATCAGCAGTGTTCAGCACATTCATCTGGATATCTCCAAGAACAACAAAAACATTCTGTTTGGTCTGGGATTTTTTTTCTTGTTCTTCATTGTGGTGTGTTGATGTTCTGGGTAAATTCACTTTGTTGCTTTAATTTCTTTGTAGGAATCATCAGAAGGACAAAAAGCAGAGACCACAGCAGAAACAGGACGACACGCAGAATGTAAAATAAAGTCAAGTCTGAAAAGGAGAGAAAGGAGAATTTAATAGGCATGGACAGAAAATGTCTTGGAAACAGACACAGACAATGAAAGTGGGTAATAATAATTTAACCCTTGTGCATATGAATGGGGACCGACCGACCCCACACTCATATTACTTGTATCACTTGCCTCAGCCCTGCAGAAGAAACAACACTAAACATTCAGACATCATTTTTGAAAAACCTGTCAACTAATGGTGCATTCACACCAAACTCGTTTTGAGCATCAGCCGCGTCTGGTTTACAATCAAAGTCTATGTGGAGGCAAATTGAGGGCCCGTCGCGGCGCGATTTGAACCGATTTTGAGTGCTTGACACGTCAACAGCGTCCATCGCTTTAACGCTTCCGGAAAACAACTGCTAGAGCGACTTTGACACATCTGAGCGCCATCGATGTTCACATAGAATATAAACCAGACGCACCTGATGTGTGAAATGCATTTGGTGAAGAGCAAAATGCCAACCGTCTAGATTCAAAGTACACAGGTGTTGAACTTGAAGCATTGGGCGCCATTCTTGACGTGTGTAACGCATTTGGTGTGAATGCACCATAACATGGTCACTGTCATTTCAGATGAGAAACAGCCATCTGAGGAACTTGGAGAACGGATGAGGACTTCTGACTGAGAAGACTGCTGGAATAGAAATACTGAATTCATACAGGTTGTATAATTAGGCTGCAAATACTGTGTTTAAGTATGTGGCAAATTTCAAAGCAACAGGAAATTTTTTTCCAACATTGCAGTTTCCGAAATGTTCCTCTTTCTCGGCTCTTCTGTTCTCTGTTCATTAAGTTATGGCTGACTTAATTTCAATATTAAAAATAGTAAGGAAGTTGGGTCTCCACCAGATTGCTTCGGCCCCAAGCCAAGTGCCTCCCTATTACCTCTGGATCCCAACACCAGAATGCCAAACTAGCTGCCTACAGTCCTTTCCTGTTTATAAAATACTTCTCCAGAGGGAGAAACCACACTCGATGTGCCTGCAAGATGCAAGATTTCTCCTGTTGTATCTCAGATAACATGTGAGAGTCGCATTCTGTTGACTTTCTAACATATAAATTGGGCTGACCACTTATGGTTTGGAAGACAGTGGACATCTGCAGCATTACCATTTGACTGTGGAGTGAAGGCAGGAAAAGCTGTGTGAACAAAACGACATTCTCTAATTCTCCATTCGTGTATTTGAGTATTTGAATATTTGCTGTTTGTGGAAAAATAAGTGAAGGAAAATCAGGAGAAGCACAGAAACAGAAAATGTAAAGATTTTACCAGGTTTATGTGATGGTGGCCGTGATGTAACCTGTTCAGCAGAGCTGGTTTGATTCAGAGAGACTGTCAGAGAAAATACAGAACATAATGTGGTGAAAAAACTATAACATGATTTTTCTGTTTTTTATTTGTTTTATCTCTCTCTGTGCTGGTCTCACCGACTACCAGCTGTATCTTTATGAATCTCAGCTGAGAGTCTGAACCACAGTAGTATGTTCCTGCATCAGCTGCTTCCAGTTCAGTGAT
>NW_015115855.1:51385-52677 GCF_001443285.1 Poecilia latipinna
ATTGCAGCTTTGCAAAATACATCTATTTCAATACGACTAAAAAAAACACACTGTTGTTGTGTTGGTCTCCTTTACAGAGGAACTTCCTGTTATCATGTTGTTGTCCTGAATTAGGACACCGCAGAGTTACTGGACGTCCCTCGATGCCACTGATGTTGTACGACTTCAGACAGAACGATTCTGCCAGAGAAGGACATTTTAATAACTGTTGTATTTATAAGCTCATTAATATTCATTATTAAATTAGTAAAGAAAAAAACATTTATATAAATCTGTTTTTTTCTTAAGGTAGAATGACCTCTCACCTTTGACCTCCAGGTCAACAGCAGAGAAAACATCAAATCCTGAGTTTGTCTGGACTCCACAAAGATATGACCCAGAAAGTCTAAAAAGTATTTTTAGCTTTTGCTAATAAAAAGAGATTTATGCTGATAAAACTAGATTACATAATTTATCAGGGAAAACCAACTTGATTGGTCCTTTTTTATTCTGTTCATGTGCAGAAAACTTCTGGTTTAAGAGGGAAGTTCACAGCATGTTCAGTTGGAGCATCAGTAACACCTGTAACCATGGAAACGGCACCAGCTTCCTGTCTTTTACCGCCTGCTCCAGGTGGTTTATCTGCATTTTCCATTGAATGTTTCTGTTTGTTCAATCAATATTTTATATTAGATAGCGGTGTAGATCATCCATGAGCCTTATGTTTGACCTAAAATAAACTGAGCTACATTATTTAAGCAAAATCACATGAATAACTTATATCCTACCAGGAGTCTTATATCCTGCATTTCAACTTGCTGGTATTTTGAAAGAAAGTTAAGAAAGCACTATCCTTGTATATGCATGCATATATAATAATAACTTAGTGACTATGTTCGATGGTAATTGATTTCATTACAGACCTGTTGAGAATCTGTTAAAAAAAAAAAAACAGTTTTTGCAAAATCTGATAGAGAAGCCTAAAATTATTCATACTAGCAGATTAAGATTTGTAATTATTTTCAAGGTTTTGTTTTAACATGATGTGAGACAGATGACTTTGACAACAATAGAAAAAAATGTTTGAAAGTTTGAAAAATATTGACTGATCAGTTTTTATTTACATTTTCAAACTGCATGGTGAAAATGGAAAAAAAAATCTTTATTTGCATTGCAACAAACAAACACTTCCTATAATTGCTGATCAACTTTCTGCATGTCTGCTCTATTAAGATGCTTCTTCTTCTTCATTGAGCTCAAAGTGTTTAACGCAGGGGTCACCAACTCCAGTCCTCGAGGGCTACCATCCTGTA
>NW_015115855.1:57610-59256 GCF_001443285.1 Poecilia latipinna
AAGTTGCAGGATGGTAGCCCTTGAGGACTGGAGTTGGTGACCCCTGGAAGGCGCCCTAACATCAGACTAATCTTTAGCTCCCTCTACTGGTCCAAGTTGAGACTCAGATTGGTTAACTCCAAAATATTAAAATTCAGGCGGGGGGTGGAGCGGAAAGGGCTTGAGCCCCTGCCCCTTTTATCCTTGATGCCCCTAGTGACCTTTAGTGGATCTGTGTCCACTAACTATCAAATTATGGGCAAGAATGTTTTTTCCAACACACACATTTGAATAAAAACCTAGGTCTCTGATGCTGAAGTTGCAAAAACTGTTTATTTTTCGTAATTGTCCTCGTAATAGCAGTAAAAACCCTCCTCACCTCTAAACACAGAAATGGTTCGGTTGCAGAGAAAACTTCTGACTTTATTTTCATCATTCTGCCCCAGTGCTGGACAAAATGACTGGTTTGCTACGAGCAGCCTGAGTCGGTCCCACCGCTGTGGAGCAGAACCAGATATCCTGATATTTTTTTCTGTGTGTGAAAAATATAGCGAAAAAAGTCACTAAGTAGTCAGCCGTGGGGTTACTGTTGTAAAACTTGCATAGGGAGATGACCTGGTGGGCGGACTGTCCATCAGCCCTCTCTTGGTGGACAGTGGCTGATCTTTGTGACTTTGTAGGTAGATGAGGTTGGTGGAAAAGACTGATTCTACAAGTTAGTCATGGACAAGCGGCGACCACCCGAAGGGATGGAAATCAGGGAGATTATGTTGATGGGACTAAGTGTGTGTGTGTGTGTGTGTGTGTGTGTGTGCGTACGCGCGCACTTGTTAATGTACAACTGAATAACCATGACTAAGTAGGGTCCGCACCTTGGCTCAAGCCCAAGGGTCCACACCCTCCTAAAGTTTTGTCTATGTGTAGATTCAGTTTGAAAAATATGGACTGATCAGTTTTTATTTACATTTTCAAACTGCATGGTGAAAATAATTTATAACCTTCTCAACAAAGAATGGATAAATCTTTATTTGCATTGCAACAAACACTTCCTATAATTGCTGATCAACTTTTGCATGTCTGCTCTATGAAGATGCTTCATCATCTTCATTCTTCACATCAGACTAATCTTTAGCTCCCTCTACTGGTCCAAGTTGAGACTCAAATTGGGAACCAAAAAAAATTTTAAGATTACTTTCATGCAAAGGAAAATGCTAAAATTAAAATATTACCTTCCTCCTAAATCTGCCATAGGTGTGAATAAGTTTTGTCTATGTGTAGATTCTCTGAAACTAATTTTGAAATTCCTTCTTGGTTTCAGAAACACAACAGGCCCAAAACATGCATATTGTGACAGTGAACAAATCGCCTGACCTTCACACAGGCTGACATCAAAATGCAAATCAGTTTGACTTGTTCTGTCTGTGTGCCTTCTCTTAGTCACATTTAACATAAAACTAATACGTAAATATTAAAAACATATCTAAATATAAACACACCAGCATTTGGTTCCTTTACTGAGCTGTTACTGTCACTAACACTGGTCACGTGTTTCCTAACTTTTGAAGGTCTCCTTCAAAAGATGTTGTTGTAGACATCATTGTCATCATGGCTCAACGTGTTTGGAGTGGTAGAGTTCATGTAAACAACATCCTCATGTAACTCATAGA
>NW_015115855.1:65880-67430 GCF_001443285.1 Poecilia latipinna
TTCACCGTGTCGCAGCATCTGTCTGACATGAGGTTAGAAATCAATTCAAACTGACAGAAAAACTATACGAAATGTTCACATAAAACAAAGTTATACTTTTTTGATAGAGATTTATATTTAAAGTTACAGACTATTTTTTTTATGTTTTTTACAAGTTTTGTAAAACTACTTTTTCAAGTAAAGCACACAGTTCGTTTTTATCAGATGAGATAAATAAGACAATCACATTTCAGTTACAACACAAACAGGAAGTGCTACTGAATCTTTAAATAAATGATATGTAATTTAAAAACACATTCTATTTTAATTAAATACATTTTATCATAACATTAAAGCAAACTGCTGTAGATATTATTGTTGTAGATATTATATCTTACTGCAGACGATGATGTGTTGATGGCTCCACATCTCTTTGTCTCTCCAGATCAGAGCTGAACTGAGGCAGAAGTTATTTTAATCTGAGACATTTAGAGGAAACATCAGAGCTATTTAGGATCCTGACACTCAGACGCTTTAACACCCTGTGAACATGTCGACTAAACTCACAAGTGTGAAACGTCTTGTTTCTGCATTGGTCAAATGATAACTCTGCAGCCGAGGCCCTCACATGCTTTACTCACAAAACCAGGAAATAGATTTTTTTTCACCACAACAAAGTGGGGTGGAGTATTGAGGGACACTCGGGTTCTGCTTTTAATCTCAGCTGTGTAGATTTTCATGTTTGGACTTGAGATGTTCTTTTTCTTAAATATTTTCTTCAGGAACTTGATTTGTTCTCACATCAAGTGAACAAGTGAGGCAGAAAAATAAAATTAGAAAAAAATGGGAAAAAAGTTTCAGTTTGAAAAATATGGACTGATCAGTTTTTATTTACATTTTCAAACTGCATGGTGAAAACAATTTATAACCTTCTGAACAAAGAATGGATAAATCTTTATTTGCATTGCAACAAACAAACACTTCCTATAATTGCTGATCAACTTTT
The DNA here is from genome assembly GCF_001443285.1 of Poecilia latipinna. Lineage (NCBI taxonomy): Eukaryota > Metazoa > Chordata > Actinopteri > Cyprinodontiformes > Poeciliidae > Poecilia > Poecilia latipinna. Next base: position 66,866 of record NW_015115855.1, read on the forward strand.
GCATGTCTGCTCTATGAAGATGCTTCATCTTCTTCATTGAGCTCCATGTGTTTAATGTATGAAGGCGCCGTATCATCAGACTAATCTTTAGCTCCCTCTACTGGTCCAAGTTGAGACTCAGATTGGGAAGCTAAAAAATTTTAAGATTACTTTCATTCAAAGGAAAATGCTCAAATTAAAATATTACCTTACTCCTAAATCCGCCATAGGCGTGAATAAGTTTTGTCTATGTGCAGATTCTTTGAAACTAATTTTGAAATTCCTTCTTGGTTTCAGAAACACAACAGGCCCAAAACATGCATATTGTGACAGTGAACAAATCGCCTGACCTTCACACAGGCTGACATCAAAATGCAAATCAGTTTGACTTGTTCTGTCTGTGTGCCTTCTCTTAGTTGTAGCTTTAAGACACTTCAGTCACATTTGACATAAAAACTAATAAATTTTAAATATCCTTTACTCAGCTGTTACACAAGACGTTACTGGTTACGAGTTTTCTAACTTCTGCAGGTCTCCTTTAAAGGATGTTGTTGTAGACATCATTGTGATCATGGCTCAACGTGTT
>NW_015115856.1:0-9456 GCF_001443285.1 Poecilia latipinna
AAAAAAAAAAAAAAATCTTTGTCATAGAAAAACCTATAATAAAAAATTACAAACTGGTTTATATATCTTCTATAAAAACTTTATTCACAACACGCACAAAGATACAATTCATCATCACCAATGACACAGTCAATAGACTACGGCAAATGCGTTTCGAGTTGCCGTTAAGTCAGCCTCGTCCTGTAAACAAACCATCACACACAGATGGTTATGATGAATAGCGACGATTATTAGCTGACAAATTGCCATGCGTATAGATGATAGAGCTAGCAAAGTGTCCATGCCAGGTGACTAATTTCTGTTTTTATCTATGGTCACTCAGCATATGTGAGCAGAGCCGCACTGGCATGGAAAAGTGGCTCGTGGTCAGCTGCACTTACGAGATTAAAACTCAACACTGAGTCTGTTTTAGCATGTTGTGTCATAATGCTTGAATTTGTAAAATGGGGATAGAAAATTTCCAGGTTTAGAAATGTTTCTGTATATTCACAATAAATGTTATTGCTGAACTTAAACCAGCAAAAGCATCTGAGTGAATTTCCACTCTGAAATGTTGAACAAAAGAAAAGATAAACAAAGTCAGTGGAATTTGTAGTTTGAACTTAAAGTCGAGCAGTAATGACACAATCACACACACAAAAAAAAATAAAAACAAGAAAGCAGAAACAAATGTTAGTTGTGTGAAAGTACAGACAGGATCTCGCCTAGATATAAAACTCTAAAACTGAAGCACAAGCAGATTTTCCCTTTAAATTTACTCCTTATTTGCACTTCTTTACGTATTAACTCTAATTGAGTTTAGGAAATAGTAAAACGAGGTTAACTCTGATCAGAAATATTGTCTCCTCCTCCTTCTTCCTCCTCTCAGCTGGGGCCGTTTTGGGTTTTTCCTGTCGCTGAAAACAGACAAATGCGTATTTTTCTAACTGCGGCAAAGTTCAAGGGACGTTCACCTCATTCTGGCATCACACACAGCTGACTGCTTGCACCAACTGGATGACGTGTTAGTCTGACACTATACACAGCCTGAGGTATTTTTGCTGTTTTTTTTTCCCAACAAGACACAATCATAGCTGCTCATACTACGGGAGCAGGACGACGGCAAATATACTGGACTTCTTTTTGTTTTTTAGAAACATGAGAACGATTTCAGTTGACCCTTTGATCCGTCTATGTGTTTCTGCCTGGGTTAAATGCATAATAACAATTTTTATCTCTGTACCTTGTGTAAATAATGAGGATACCCATGTGCATAGTTTAGTCTCTGAAGGTGTCCTTCCCTTAGGCCCCTGTATGGATGTGACTGTAGAAGCTTTTAATGTTCACACCTTGTCAGGAATCTTTCAGTTACTGCACACTCACGCAGCCATGCAGAGGACACATGTCATGGGCCTCTAAACAACCCTGACAGAGATAAGAGAGGGAAGAATGAGAGAGCAACAGAGGAGGTGGAGGAGGTAATGGAGAAAAGGGTGAGAAGGTGTGGGGGGGCCCCTCCTAATTCTTGTTTCCTCTGTCTAATCGGCCCCTTCTCTTATTCTCTCCCTCTCACTGTCTCTCAGAAGCATAGAGAATCGGTTTAGATGGTTTGTCAAATAATGCTTTTTTTCCCCCCACAGTGGATTGGTGAAGTGGTGTTTGTGATAGCCGCGCATGCATCAGCCTGCATGCATGCGTGTGTGTGTGTGTGTGTGTGTGTGTGTGAGTGTGTGTGGGTTTTAAAGGGAGGCTTGGCCTACTTTAGCACAGTGGGTTTCACTGCTGATATTGCCCATAGCGATGGATTATATGCTTTTCAATGTGGTCAACACACAAATTCACACACACTAAACAAAACACATGCACAACTGGCACACATCCCCAAGACAATATAAGCACACGCACACACACACGCATACACAAAGAGTGAAGGACAGAGTTATCTTTACATGAACAGTAAAGGGATTTAAACAAAGATGACAGAAACCTGCTATTTAATAGGGACAGTGAAAACCTTTCACTTCATGCCGATGGTGTGCGTTTTCCACCTGAAGGAAGACCTTTTGGAATACGTGTGTGTGTGTGTGTGTGTGTGTGTGTGTGTGTGTGTGTGTGTGTGTGTGTGTGCAGCTAAAGCTTCAGAATTAATTTCATCTGCCACAGTTTGTGTGTGCGACATATTTTATCTGTTTAACATTTTATGTCAATAGACGTGTTAACACATTCAATGAACCGTGTCCTCAGTGGGTCTTTTCTGTTTGACTTGGCTAGTTTATTTATGATGCCATTTCCCTATGTGTGTCAGTTGCTTTATATGTGATTTTGTGTGTGTGTTTTCTCAATTTGACTCTGAAGGGTAGTTATGAACAGTCTGGGTGAGACTAAGAGTGTGAAATTGATTTAATAGTGTGCGAGTGGAGTCCAGATTGAAACACCTTATAAAAAAGGGTGTGTATGTGTGTGAGTGATGGATATAGCAATATATCTCAAGCACAACAGCAGTGTGTGCGCGTAACAGTTGGTCACCTGTACGCTTTTTGATGGATGGTCGCTTATGCACCTTATATACACAACTGTACAACATAAGAAGGATAGAATGAGTCCTAGTATGGATGTAGTAGAAAAAAAAAAACTCATTCAGGAGAACAAAAGGAGTAGAGGTAGGCAAAGAACATGGATGTTTACTTTGTGTGCTTAGCTGTCTGGCTGTTGACTGTTGAGAATAAGGCAGTTCTAAAGCATATGAAGACATACGAAGAGCCATCATTTTAGCATTTATGATTTGTTTCTTGTACATGCTGGAAAACGTCTTGGTATTGGGTCATAAAACTCAGAGTTTGCAGTTGGTTTCCAAATTGTGGTAGCCGTGATCCAATGATGTAATCTCATGACGTGAACTATGTGGGTGGTTTGTCTGCACTGATGAAGATCCACTCACCTTTGTATGCCTACAGCTTAGAAAGGCTGAGGCGGCAAAAGATGTGGCCCTCTCTCTTTTCAATCATTGAGCTAATAATTATTTAACTTCTCAGGGACAATCATAAACATTACACTGAGCTCACAAAACCCCAAACTAAAGGAGACAGAGCTTTATTCAAGACTCTGGAACTCCCTTCTTCGGTCTCTGAGGTCAGCAGACTTGAGTGGTAATGCTGCACATTATTCATAAACATAAAAACACATAAACAAACTCAAATCTGTTTTGACCCCCTGACCTCAATTCCAACTAGGAAAAACAAATCAAGCCTTCTTTTTTCTTTACACAGCTTTCTTTAAAAGTTTCTTATAAACTTCTCAAAGTCACATTTGTTCTAGATCTGGACCAAAACAACAAGTCGATCTGCATCTAGTGCCTTTATTTTCAGGGTAAGTTTTCATTTAAATGGGTTTATCTGAAAACTTATTAAAACCTATTTATCTACATGTTGGAAGAAAGAAATTTGTTTAAACAATTTAAAACAGAAAAAAAAATAGGCTTTACCGCCTAAATCACAACCATGCAGTACCTTTTGTTTTGCTTGTAAGGAGTTTGCTCAGTTACTCTGAACCTTTACAACCTCCCTCTAATATGCCTCCATTTGGATCCAATCTGCAAACTGGGTATTAAAGAGCAGCTCGAAATGTGTGGCTGCATATTGCGAAAATCTCTTCTAAAGCCTTTGTACCAAATATCAGATAAAAACTGTTGAGGTCCATGTTTGAACAGATAGCTGTAACGAGTCAATATTTGTAATCATAGACTGGTAATGCATGCAGAAGAGGTGCAGGGGATCACAGTGAGGCCAAGTAGTTATTTTGAACATTTTTTTTTTTTTTTTTTACATCCATTGGTTTTCTTCAGATGTTTCTGTCCAAAGGCATACCCACTTTGTTTTGAAGGATGAATTTTACTGTTGTGAACATTACCATGCATGGCCTCCCTGAGTCATATCTGTGATAGAAAACCCAGAGATTGCTGTGTCTCTGGCACATTGTCAATTGGAAAATGATCCAGTCTACCATGCGCCTCTGCAGGATAATGTGACTGTGGCTGATGGATTGATATAAATTCATCCCCAGCTGTTAACAGCTACCCAATCAACAGTAATTCTTGATCACCGATGCACAATTTATATGTTTGGTTTTTTTTCTCCCTTTTGTTTGTTATTCCTTGGGCAAACAAATTTTCCAAGTGCTACCATGTTTGGCACTGATCCTTCACTGGCATTCACACCTATTAGCTTTTATGTGTTTGCTCCAAGTGCCCTATGTTATTAATGCAAAAGAGCCCGTTTAAACGTCGGAGCCAAATTTCAACTTTGTTTTCCAACAGAGCCGGTGACATCTGCTTCTGACATACAGGCATCCACCAGTACATATATTTTGTAAGATAATTAAGCATATGCCAAATTCAGAGACAATTACTTTTTTTTTTTTTAAAGCGTTGATTAAAAATAGTTGAAAAATGACAACTGTTATTCCATAGCAAATTGTACTTACTTTGGTATACCTTTTATGCTTAAATCTGATGATGGTGATGGACAGATGGATGTACAAAGCAGCTGTATGTGTTATGCCTATGTAATTTTTTAAACGGAGAGAAACAAGGATGCAGGAGCTTGTTAGTATGGGACAGAGGCAGAAAGAGAAAATACTTTAGTCTGAAGGACCCAAGGACTTGGCTAACAGCCAGAAGTCTACAAACACACAAACCCCTGGTGATGCTGCTGCTGCTGCTGCTAGGCAGACTGAGCTTTTATAAATGCACCCATTATACCTGATGCATTAGCATCGGTATTACTGCTTTTGACCCTGATACCTGAATGTGAAATGTTTGGTGAAATTTTGATTTTAAGTTAGAAAAATGTCCCATGTTTTGATTGCTGTCAAAATATATGGATATAAAAAATGTTTTATGCTCTCTGACTGGATAATCTCCAACAGCTACATATCTTGGAATCAATCTCTACCTTAATCACATTGAACCTCCGTGCATTTTCCAATTGTTTTCACCTCGTCTTCACATTCAATAAAATGCCAATTTCTGTGAGCATATTGGATTCAAACAATGATTCATGCTACAATTAGAAAAACAATGGTCATACAACCCAATAAAATGTGGCTGTGCGCCACCTGCCTACTTTTTACTTCTGCTCCTTACAACAGTCTCAACAAATTGGTCCCTCTGGGATTTTTATTGTACTTATCTGGACCTATTGTAACCTAAAATTATTGTGACTTCTCCCAGATATGGTAAAATAATTAACACTGTAATATGTGATTATATTACTTGCAAGTCAGCTGAAAAGGGTGTTGAGTCAGTAGTTAACGGCAGTGTAATTTGGACTGTAACTGCAGCTATGTATTATGAGATTGGCTCACATTTAATCATTCTCGCTGATATTAAAGAAAGGCACTGCAAACCACTGAAACCCTGTGGAAACACTCAAGGGTTGAACTTTTACATTTTATGACAAGAAAGTTCAAAGCAAAAAGTGCTTTCTTCTGATTGGATTTTGTTGCTTTTTAAAAGGATAATAGATCAGTGTAAAAATTGTAATTTATGATAACCCTAATTAAATTATATATTACAATGTGGTGTATGCTACACTTTAAACTACTTAAAACTTTTCTCACTTTTTCTTTGTGAATGTTTTCTATAGTTACTTTGACTGTTTCCTACATTTATAAACTTTTACCACCAATAAGCTGTGGTATTTTATTTCAGACAAAATCTTTGAACTTTAAAATGTATGAATGTTTTTCTTTTAGTAGAATTGATCTATCTTACTTTTGTTGTGGTGTATATTAACACCAGCATCTCACCAGCTTCCAAACGAAAAATACAACCATGCCTCTGAAGAAAATGCCCCTTTGGTCAACTGCATGAGAGAGCATTGTCAAGCGTCGGTGGAGTTCCTGCTCTAAACATATGAGAATTGCACATGAAGGTGTCGCTCAAGGCTAGTAGAAAATCAGTGGGGTTCTTACACATTTATGGCTCATGTCAAGTGCCGCCCACTGCCGCAGTGCACCTCAGCAAGGCACGTAAGTCCTTACAGCAATGCAGTGTGACTAAGATTTAGGTCATATTGTGCAACTCTCATTTTCCGTCTCGATCCTATTTGCGTATTTGCTTGTGTATATGCCCATAACAAGTCACTTAAGTCTCCCAGAGGCAAAACAACTGTAATGCGTCTTTGGAATAAGGAGAAAAATGTGTGAAAACGGTTCCCATATTGCTCTTTTTTTTCTTTTTCTGGAAAAAATGCACAGCATCAAACACCATAGCAGCATTATGCAGTCGATCTCTAAAACCATTTTTGCAAAAACGAAGAAAAAAAAAATGCTCAAGGCTAAATTAGCTCGCCGTTAGTAGACTAACAATGAGAATGATCAGAGAGCTGCAAATAAGATAATATACCAATTATCCCTAAATAAAGCTTAGAAGATTTAATATGCTTTTTGTTTTATTTTCAAACTTATATGGTTACACACAAATCGAATAGGTCCACCAGCCGATTTCTTTATCGGACTGAGTTTTGTGGTTTCTTACTCTCTTTTTTAAGTTAGCAGCTTGTACCTTGCAGTCAAGGATGTGCTCTTACTTGTAGTATTTTAGCTCAGGTGAACAATATTGTTTAAGTCAGAGATGTACAGTTTAGACTGCAACCTCCCAGGAGTCAACACGCTCGATTTAAAGTGTGGAAAATAAGTTGTTTTTTAAAGTTTTCCCACTTGCAAAAAAAATGAAGGTCTGAAATTTGCATGATATGTACATGTCAGCTGTGAGAGAAGGTACCTAATAACATCCAGAAAATCACATTTCATGATTTGAGAGATGTCTACTTTATATCCTACCACAAAACCCTTTTGTTGAATGAAAAAGTAACTCATTTAATTCTGCCAGGGACATGAATAAATTTGCTCTTAACTGGATATCTACCATTCTTTTTCCTTTTGCAAATATTTTTTTTAAAGCGAAGTAAAAGTTTAAGTAAAACATTTTGTGCCGACTACTTTTCAGAATCCGCCCAACAAAGATTTAAACCACAGTGACTTCTTCACAATCTCCACTTTATACCACAACTTAAATAAACATATATACTCTCACCTTGTTGTTTTATAATTTCCTTTTTTCTTTCATCACATGAAAATACCATCCACCTTAAAAACTTTTATGTTTTTTTTTCTTTTACCGCATTTTAAGGGTACTTTACCCTTCTGCCTTCCTTTTTCTCTGTAGACCTCCTTTTGTTGTCTCTCTCTCCTCTACATGAAGTGCCTCTTGTCTCTCCATTTACTCCATGCTGTGTTGTGTCACTGACAGACTACTGTTCCACTGCAAATTCTTAAAAAATGGATTATGTCCCAGGATGACGGGTTGAAACAAATAGCTTGAACCAGAGGCATACATCTACTGTACAAGTGTGGCTTGTATCTAGCGCTGGCAAATAGAAGCCAAATGCTCTCTGAGACTGTGGCAGGCAATAGTAATACTTATTTGCGAGTGTACATTGATCTTGCTTCTGGCGTGTGTGTGACAGATTGTTTTTCTAAATGTCAGAGCTGGTAGATATATTAGGAACCCAAGATATTAACTCCTGCCATCTCTTTAAAAAAAAACTTGGCTTTTCCGGGAAGACAACGGGTCATATTTTTCAGCCGACTGTCATGTCGCTCTATAATTGATCAAAGGTCTTTGTATGGATTTCAAAGCTGTAGAGGTCGCAGATTTTGCATGATGCATGTTACACTCGTGCCAGACTCATGTGTAGGAATAGGTCTGAAGGTTGTGCATCAGTCAGGCTTATTGCATGCAAAGATCGTCAGGGTAAACAAACAGGAGATTTAGAAAGACTATAGATGTATATGAGGAAATGTAATGAATTTTTAACATGAATTTGTTAAAAAAAGACACATGAAATACCCCCAAATGTCACAATTTAATTTCTTTTATGTTACATTTCAGAATTATGTTTCTATAATAGACAAACCCCAACATCACTAAGATAGTAGTGATAATTAAAAAAAACTTTTAATATGGATACATATCACAGTATTACTGGGGTCAAATGTTATAAAACAGCATAAAGCTACTGAAAAAATGGATAAAAGATCAGCAATGAAGTATTTATCAAAACCACAGCTCTCATTCAGGAACACTAGTATATAATGTAATTGGTTTATTTAACAGAATCCAGAGATGAAGCATGAACAGCTACAAAAAGCTTTTACATTCATAACCACTGTAAAAGCTTTTGTAAATCTCCAGCCTTCTGTAAAATTAAGAGACCACTTAAAATGATCAATTTCTCAGATTTTACGTTTTATTGCTCAATGTTTGAATAAAATGAACATTGTTCTTTTATTCTATAAAATACTGACATGTCTCTGAAATTACAAGCAAAAACTTAGTATTTATTTCCAGAAAATGAGAAAAAGATGCAGTGCATTCAGACCTCAAATAATGCAAAGAAATCAAGTTCATATTCATTTACTAATGTTTTAACTCGGTTCAGAAATCAATATTTGGTGGAATAACCAGGAGGTTTTCAGTGGATTCTTAGGTTTTTCCAGAGCTGTATTTATGCATACTCTTTTCATTTGAGTATATATAATGAATTTACGCTCAAAACAAAACTATGAAGACCAAAAGAGACCAAGAGAGGTAGCCCCTCCATGCATGTTCTCGGTTCCTTTTTCAGAAGTATTTTTAATGTCTTGTCGTCTGGTTAGAAAACTGACATTCCAAACATACAACATACACAAGACAAACAGACAAAACAATAACTTTCATGAAAGTTACAGAAGACAGGAACAAAGTACACATAAAGCTCGCAGACTAATTGAAGACAGATCACCAGAGGCAAGGAAAAAGAAAGGAAGGCATAATGCCAGGAAGTCAAACACCGGCATAAAACATAAGGAGCTCTTCTCATGAAATACAAGTCAAACTATATTTTACAAAGTGCAACTAAAGTGAAAAGTATGAAGAGTAATCAAAATGGTTTCACTGTCTAAGACGGGGGTGTCAAACTCAATTTCACCGAGGGCCACTTCAGCATATTGGCCCCCCTCAAAGGGCCACATTGACGGTACAAATCAGGAGGGCATCCCTGCTAAAACACACCCCAGACAAAAGGTTGACTTCCCTCATTCAGTTCTGTAGAGGCTTATAATGACTCAATGGTCCAGGTGTGTTAGAGAAGGAATGCATCTAAAGCTGCAGATGGTAGCTCTGGAAAACTAGACTTGGGCAGCCCTAGCATAAATGTATAAAAATACAATGTTAAAAATAAATTAAACACCACCTCATATTGTTAAATAACTGATTTTATGTATTGAAGTTTTAAATATTACATTTGAGTTTCCATGGATGTAAAATTACTGCTCAGTTTAAAAATTACAATATTTAACAGAAAATTAAAGCTGATAGAGGGATAACGGAGAGCCTCTCTATGCCTAATGTGATAACACCTTGACTGAGTAAATGTC